>NC_065508.1:690587-708221 GCF_006386435.1 Epinephelus moara | reverse complement strand
TGATCACTGATAGTACTGTTTTGAAGCTGAGTGACCGACTTGTCATTTGGAGCTCCGCCTGGATCTTTTCATGGAAAAAACACTGTAGAATGGTCATACTTTGTGCAATCTTCTTCAAATTTGAAACAAATGTTGATTGATAGTGTGCCTACAGCCCCACAGTGTCATTTACCTGCTCAGATGAAGCAACAGACAGTTATTCATCCTGAAAAACATTTTTTATTTTATTTTTGGCAAAATCTTCAATTTTTTACTGACTTCAGAGGCCCATTACTCTGTCTCTGTATCACCTAGAGTGTTTCTCTGGCAAGACCTCATCCATGCATATAGTCAGGGTGGTTCAGAAGCTACAGTCATTTTAATTTTGCTATGTAATTTTAGGCGTTTTTGCTACAAAATGGGGGTGGAGTACAAGAGGTTAAAAAAAAATCCTTGCAAGCACAAAACCTTCACTCCAGAGAACAGAGGCATATGGTCAGTGTGATTGTACTTATTGTTAACTGAAAAGAGGTGCTGTAGTGTTAGTTCATAGGCTAGGTGTACTGCCAGGTACATGGGTAGGTTTCCAAGAAGGAAGTGGGTATACTCTCCTAGATATTCGGATAGGTCGGTATACTGTAAACAGCCAGAAAAAGAAATGTGTATGCCCCGTATACCTGTGTATATCCTAAACTACACCACTGACTTTAGCGATAAAATAAAATGATGTGTTGTTGCCTTTTCATCCTTACTGGTTAACAGTTAGCAGCTACAGACTGAGAAAAAATATTCCGTTCACTTTGCTGCCCAAAAGCTACTGACAGATACTGCCGACATTCAAAACTGAATGTTTTATTACATATTACTCAAAGCATACAACATGAATCAGTCAAAACACCTTAAATGTCAATATGACATTTTTTGTTAGCATTCTATTTGTTTTAACTGGCTCTTTTGCATGACATATGCTGTAGTGATGATTAGATTTTAAAGCGTTTAAAGATTTTTTTTTTATTTCAGCGAGCTTATGCAAACTAAGTAAATACATAATTATAAATGTTCTATTTCCTCCATTGGACTAAAAAAGTAGCAGAGTTCGGGTTTGTTCCAGCAGCTGTGGAAATCTAAAACAGATTTATGGTTTAAGCACATGTCCATATGGGATACATACGGTTCTAATGGTACTATATCAAAAGTGTTTGGTGGAGATGCAACACTTCTCAACAATTCTGTGTGTACTGTGGAAGCCTTCAGCTTTCTGGGATCCACAATCATTCATGATCTCAAGTGGGCATCTGGTGAACAGACATTGCATGTTGGGTGGAGAAAAAACCCCAAATGCAAATATATTCACATGTACTATTTAGTTATGCATTTGTTGTTGTTTATTGTTTGTTTTTGTCTCTTTGTTTAGCTTTGTTGTCCTTATTTTTAACAGTATGTCTGTTTCTATCTTCCTGAAAATTGTTTTTGGAAATGTGTGTAAGTGCATTGGGTCTAATTCTTGGTACTTGTACACATTCATGGCCAATAAAGCTGATTCTGATCCCTGACCTTGACTTAGAGGGCAGCGGATATGGATAAACTGTCAGAGTAACTCTCAGGGGGAGCTTCTGCCTACTGACCTTCCAACCAAACATCATAATGTTCTTTCAGATGATGATTTAACTATCTATACACCAGCTTTCTAACAGTGCAGATGAACATTTCCTTTAAACATACATGGCTTTCATGCTCATGATTAATGAGCATTAAAATAAAACAAGAACTACCAACAAAATCCCAAATATTTCTACACTCCTTGTAATTCTTCCAAATTAAAAAGTTACAACAACTCCGTCCGGTGTATTGAGAAATAACTTCAAAAAGATGACATCATTCATCAGTGTTTAGGCCTCCAACCTGCTTACTGTCAAGATGGGAAAAATGTATGTGGATAACTTGGTTCTACATGTGAACTCAACAGATATCTCTGCAAAAATGATGGATTTTACTTTTCTAAAAGTACAAACTGCAAGATTAATTGTGCTTCTGTGTTATAATAACATCAAAAGGTTGATGTGCTTTTAAGGTCTTATATACTATTTCAGATTATTCAGATAAGGATAAAGCCCTTAAAATGCTCCATCTTGATTTGAAGGGGCTCCCATATATGTCTCTTTGTCATATGCAAACTCATTTCAGACAAACAACACTGTTGGAGTGCAGTGATGTTTGTCAAAAGTTTTTTTTTGATGCATCCAATCATTGATTTGCTCATTTCAGTGACACAGATGTTTTACAGGTCCATAAATCAATACAATGGGAGAGGTAATCAGGAGTGTTTCTCAAACCCAAGAAAAATGCTAACAATGGACTTGTGTTCTTGGAGACAATATTTTTTCTAGTCCTTCTTGGAAGAATGAACTTGCAGATTTACAAGCACACAAAACACTTTTAACAGTCTGATTTGATGTGTTCTTGCTGGTATTGTATAATAACCCCAGCAAAGAGGCCACCTGAAGTGCTCCAAAAGAACAACAGGGCTTTATCCAGTGGTGGACTCTACTTCAGTAACATTTTACATGCAGAACTTTTACTTGTAGTATTTCTTCACTGTGGTATTACTACTTTTTTTAAAGTAAAAGATCTGAGTACTTCTTCCACCTCTGGCTTTATCACCCAAAACAACTGTTGTTGTGCAACAGCCTATCCTAAGCTCAGGTGATTACTCCACAACTGTGCACTAACAATGTAATGTGTCTATTTATAATAATAAAGCAATGACAGTCCCCTTTCATACTACTTTTAATGTTATTTTTTTTATTTTTTCCAAAGCACTTGTAACGTTCATGAGCCAAGAACTATCCACCTTATTTTTCACGGAAACACGGAGGCAAAACAGAACATAGCCAGCTTCCGTTTTATTGTGTGACACTTCCGGTCCAGCACTCTTGACCACTATGTAAATGGGAATCACCTTGTTGTTTACCTTGTTGAGTTTAGCTATACATATATATATATATATCACATTTTTCACGTCACTATATCACCGTTTAGACTAATCTGATGTTTGTAAAGTCTATAAACACAATTANGTCAATAAAAACAACCCGTCCTGTGTTAGGAGTGTATGTCGCTGACAGGAAGAAAGAAAGAAAAGAGAAAAAAAGATAGAAAAGCAGCGTACACCTCACATATTTATTTCTCACAGTTGCGCACACGTTTGGCTGGCATGCAGAAGCACCGTCTGTGTGTCTGTGTGCCGATGGTGCGAGCCGCAGCTTCAGCTGCTCAGGTAGAGAGGCTGTGTAGCCCGGTGTGTTTTTTCGCTGATTCGGTTCTGCAGGTTCTCTGCTGGTACACTGGAGATGGGGATCAAGCAGTTTGTCTCACTCGGGATAGATTGTGCTTTTTTAGTTCATAGTTTTTGATTGACGTGTGATTTATTCGCGTTCAGAGGGAATAACTTTCCGTTATAATGGAAACATTGGCACAGTTATCTATATAAAATACACAGACTAACTAACTAACTAACTGATTGCCTAACATAAACAACTGAAAATTGAAAAAAAATAGCTTGCACCGTTAGCTCTGGTAAGGGAAAGCATGAGGGAAAGCGGCTGACCGGAAGTCGCGCACAAAAAAACTAAAGTTGATCACTATTTACTTCCGTGTTTAAAAATAAGGTGGATACATCAAGAGCAAACGATGGGGGGGGAAATTATTTGTAGTTCATAGTTACTTTCAAGAAGAAAAGAGAGTCAAGTTAAATCTACTGTTAAGGTCAAAGATGGCCCGGGTAATGTTAGCAGCCTCTATTGGTATACTTCACTGAGAAGCAAAAGAGTGCCCCTGAGCTGAGGAGAGTCAAGATGAAGAAGGAAAAGCTGGAACAATGCATCTGTTCTGTGAGTCTGATGGGCCAACTGGCTAGCAAGCTAACTCTGTAGGCACTCATGGAGCTTTTTAACCCAGAAAACATTGGAGTACATTCTCAATTTGTCATCAATGTTCATAAAACTGCCAATGTTTGAAATCTGCACAGATGAATCTTAGAAGTAAATTGAGTGATGAAATGCCATATACTTTGTTGAGACTTTGTGGTTTAAAGTATTGGAATGGCTATTAGATATAATTGATGATTATCAAAAATATAAATATTTGTATTAAGTAATATTAAATCACCTTATGGGGCACCACATTCCACATCAGGAAAATGATACCAAAATAATTTACTCAGTCTCAGAAAATATACTAAACTATGAATTTGGAGCTTAAAATTAAAATAATAACTATAACCAAAATTGCAATATCAATAGTCAAGGTTAAAGGATTTTTGAGTGGTTGCAATATTAAATTGACAACATGTATGTTCCAAAAGCATTTATTCAAAAGAAAGCAAGCAATTGTAAAACACAAAAAGATGTAAGATGAAAATACAGTGTGTATGTGCACGTATGTGTTTGTGTGTGCGTGTGTGAAAAACTGAGGGTGTGAACACAGACAAAATGGCTGATGACTGAAATACCAAAACAATGATGGCTAATCAAAGATGGTCAATGAAAGAAAGGGAGGTTCTGCCTCACCACGTGATCAGTCAGGACAAAAGAGCAAAGGAAACTTTTGAAGTGGGGACTTTGAGTTCCCCCTCTATGTTTGAATGCCAAATTAAGTACATGTCTACAAGACCTGTGTCATATAAAGATGCCAAGTTAGCAAAAGGGGCGTTCAGTTGCATGCACCCTCAGCCTGTGTGAAGCATAAGTTTACTAACATCAACGTAGCTTTGACAAAGTTAACTACCCATTAACCGAGCTACAAAGAGATCGCAACAACAGACGTAACATAAAATCAATACATGTGTTGCACATTTACAGAAGTTAAAAGGTCTGTCTGTCTTTAGTCTGAAGAACAAAAGGGGCCTCAGTTACCATTTTGAGAGGGCTGAGGTTTGAGGGAATGTCAGTTTACACAAAGGAATATATCATCTGTGGAGTCCCGTGATCCCAGCTTGAATGCCAAAATAAATGCTGGGATATCCAAACATTTCTGTGAATTTTAACTGTTCTTGGAAAAATACTAAATAAGTATTGTGTATTGGGACAGTAGTTGGGAAGAAAAGGTGACGTTTCACACGAACAGACAAGAACGCAAAGAGAGAAAGACCCAATCACTCAGTTCGTAAACACACAGAGGCAGGAAGCTGAATATCTGAAGTGAAAGGGAAGGTGAGTATTTCAAAGTAAAAGAATATGAATAAATATCATGAAACAAAGAATAACATATCCTAAAGAGCAGGACGGAACACATTTCCATACCAGTTACATGGTTTTAATGACCATGTCATCATATTAAGGTAAAAGAAGTACTAACGACAAAATCCTAAATATTTCTTCATTCTTCATCATTCTGCCAAATTAAAAAAGATACTTTTGGCATGTTCACAAAGTAAAATACAATAACATTGACCACAGTATTGAGAAATTTCCTTTGAAAGGATTACATCACACTGTTTAGTATGAAAGACCTAGTTACAATGCTTTTGTGTGATCTGTCACGTGATGTGCTGTGGTGATGGAGTGCTTAAAAAGCATTTGCAGATCAACAAATACCTGGCAGACCAGTTCTGCTCACATGGAAGCAGGCCTAGCCTCCAACCTGCGAACTGTCAGCAATGAGAGAATCGATGTGAATAACTTTCTATTATGCACGTCAACTCAACAGACATCTCTGCAAAAATGATAGATTTTTACTTTTCTGACTGAACTGAACTGACTGAAACTGTGCAAGATGACTTGTGCTTCTCTGTTACACTTACATCAAAAGGTTGATGGGGTTAGATTGTAAATGCTGTTTCAAATTATGTGAATACTGGATAAAACCCTCAAGATGTCCCATCTTGATTTCAGGGGGCTCCCACATTTGTCTCTCTAATATGTCGTATGCAACTTCATCTCAGACAAACATCACTGCTGGTGTGCAGGAGCGGGCAATACTGGAAATCGTGTTATTTTCTGCGCCAATTACCATGCCATGCTGTGTGTTTCTCTTCGTTAACGGGGTCATGTTATTCACCTTGAGGAGTAAAACAATATTTCGTGAGACCTCTCGTTACATTCTTCTGTTTAACCTCCTTGTTGCAGACACTGTACAGATGGCACTGAGCCAGTTACTGTACCTACTGGCTGCTTGTAGAGTAAGACTAACATATCCTGTATGTGGTGTTCTTGCCATGCTTTCTAATCTTACAAATGAAATCTCTCCTCTCACACTGGTGGTGATGTCTCTGGAGAGATATGTAGCTGTGTGCTACCCACTGAGGCACTCTACCATCATCACCATCAGAAACACAGCAGTGGCTATCACTGTGGTTTGGATCTTCAGTTCACTAAATATTCTCACTCGAGTTCTGTTACTGTTAGAATTTCCTTTTGAAGACCTGGAGAGTCTGCAGATGAAAGATTTTTGTGCCGAAGAAAACATGTTTGTTGGCTTAACGTCTGATGATTATGACAAAGCGTACACTTATTTTCTGTTTGTATCAGCTAGTGTGGCAGTCATTTCTTCCTATATCTGTGTGATGATAGCAGCCAGGTCAGCCTCCACAGACAAAGCTTTAGCTCGCAAGGCCCGCAACACACTGCTGCTGCATCTGGTGCAGCTGGGCCTCAGTCTCTCTTCAACTATACACAACCCCTTGCTCAAAGCTATCTCAAATATCAATGACAGATTAAATATTTTGCGTATCCGGAGTATTCTTTATGTTTGTATTATCCTTTTTCCCAGATGTCTAAGCGCTCTCATCTATGGCATCAGAGACCAGGCCATCAGATCCATCCTCTTGTATCATCTATGTTGTCGGTTGAAACTATCGATCATCCCAGCCAAGGCTGAGGTCTCATCCTAGTCTACATTAAATCATTCAAGACTTATTCTTGATAAGGATGTTCATATTAATTTGAATCAAAGCTTAATTTCTTGAAATTTAAATCAGAAAAAAAAAAGCATTTCATGAAATTTTCAGTCTGATTTGGCTACACTTGCTGATGATATTGGTGCACTTAATGTTTGTGTTTTATATTATTAATTACAATATATATATATAAATATCAATGATTCAATATTGTGTAGCTTAGTCTTTCCACAGTATTTTGTATTCTTTCGGAATTCATTTTACTCTGCACATGCTACACTCAAGTTAAATGTCTTTTCTATTGTTGTCAAATGCAACAGAAAAGGGGGTTTTCAAACAGTATATACTTCAAACACTGTCCTCCTCCACACAGTTCTAACACTTTCTCAAAAAAAATGTTTTAAATAAATTTGAGTGAAGGTATTCGATAAACATGTTCATAGATTTACACTCTAGGTAAAGTTCTTTTAAGATGTTAATATTGTTTTTACACCAGATCTTAACAATTACTACATTTACACAGACTATTTGCCTTTGTTCCCTGGTGTAAACAAGTCTAATCAGATGTGTTACAATGTAAAGTATAAACTCATTCATTTATCAGTGGACTTAGGTTTACTCCAGCAGCACTACACCCCTGCTCTAAACAGTCAAACCTGCTCTTTTTTGCTCTAAAAATGTTGCACAGCTCCTTTCTGTGGATGCTCAATTAGGTGCAGGCATTGTAGGTGAAGAGAAAATGCAGCAACCCTTACGAAAAAGAAGTTTATTTAAGTGTGTTTCAAGTATACTTCTTTTAAACTAAAAATAAGGGAGTATACTTTCAGTTTACTTTTTATGTACTTATCAGAAATATACTTAACAAAGTTATAGTTAAGTATACTTGGCTTATACTGAAAATGATATAAAAAGTCTAAGTATACTTAGCCAATACTTATACTTAAACTTTTGATCCAGATATACTTAAGAAAAGTATAATAAAGTATTAAAATATTTGTGCCTTATGTTTAAGTACACTTGGCTTGTAATTGTGCTTATATTTTTTTATAGTAGCCTATCAAATACATTTTCACACATATTGGCTTCTTCGTGGTATACTGCAACATGTTTTAAATTTTATAATCTATTATATGTTGGGCATATGTTCCACTTTTAAGTTTGTGGTAACAGGTCAGCTTTGGGGTGAAAAGCTGAAGAGTGAACAGTGGTGTAACTGAGCCTGATCTCTTATGCATGGTGTTATTAACCCACACAGAGACAGATAAATATTTGTCAGATTTTTATTGGAGACCAAATCTGACCATTCTCATTTGACAGACTTTATACCAAAATACATGTGACTTTTTAAAATTCATCAAAAACAAGTACAATTGCCAAAGGAACAGTCTTCATCAAAAACAAGTACAATTGCCAAAGGAACAGTCTCCACATATATCTCAGTTATTACAACACTGGACTTGTGATAGGACTCATTACTGCTTTTAGTCCTGTTCATAGGGATTAGGCAAAGGTGTAATGTACAATCGATCAACCGTTTCAACAACAACACATTTCATTGTTATCATATCAGGCCAGATGGCACTAAAGTTTCCAGTCTTTTTAACCTCATGTATGAAAGTACTCTGTACATTTATCTGTGAATCTTTACATAAAGGCCTGCTAGATTTAGCAAGTACCTCAACCAACACACAGCAATGTTTGGTACATGCACAATATCCAGGGTTTTGATGTTCACACATTTGTTTAAAAATGACCAAGTCATTAATTAAACACAATTTACCATCTTTCAAGTATACAGCACTGTTGAACCTTTTCTTTAGTCGGTTATATTTTTGACTGTGATACAGAACTCCATCAACCAAAAAACGGCTGTAAGACCAGAAGCAGTTACTTAGATTTCCACACAACTTAGCAATGGCAAGCCGATGTAAAGCTGGGACATTTTCATTTAGTGTGTCACATTTTTCTGTTCTTCGCTTATTAAAATAAAGTTCTTCAACGAATGACTGAACCTTTGTATTTGTAGAGGTGATAGTATGCTTGGCCTTTTCTGGCAATTCTCTCCACAACAGAAATGTTCTTGCTATTTGTGAGGGAACATACTGTGGTCCATGAAAATACTTAAGTAGAGTGCCCATATTGGATTCAAATGCAAAGGTTGAAGTAGCCCATAAAGACCCCCAGTGTTTTACACTTTGTGGGACGTGTGTGAGCAAGTGTATGTTGAAAGTCATGTGGTCTTTCCCATAAAGTCTTTGAAATTCAATTACAAATTTTTTGAGAGTCAGTTCTGTCATCAAGATGCTGCTAGTCTTGATCTTATCCTGCAGTAATGTATATATGCTGAACACCAAAAGGAACAGATGATTCCAAAATCTGGCAGGGAGTATGCCTTTCAATACAGGCAGAGCATAGAAAAGGAGGAAGGCTCGCCACTCTGAAGCTTTCCAGAATTTCCTTTCACTCATTGACCTTGGTGTCCTAGTTACCTCAACAGGAGGTTTTATTTTTTCAAGTCGCAAATCAACCTCTTTCATCTGTTTACCAATGTACCAGGGGGCTTCACTGTTTGCTGTATCAAACCACAATGTGGACAGTTGCCGAGTGACTCCAAGGCACACGTTGTGTTGATATTCAGGAATGAAACCATTTATCATTTGGAGGTGACCAAGCTTCATTAAAGGAGATGGGCCTTTGACTCCAAAGACTGGCTCATCAACTGACGCTGACATTGCATGACTGAAATGATCTCTCTCATTTCGCAGGGCGGGTTCAGGTCTATCATATGGATAGGATTTTTAACAAAAATCACAACCATAAAAGCCATTGAACTGCTTTGTGTTATGAAGCAATAGCCGAGCCATCGAATCAGAGCTACAAATCTGCACAAACACTTTAGAAACATGACAGTTTCCCTGTATGTCTTGCCAATCAACACCTTCAGTCTCCAGTGACGACGCTTCTTTAACAAATGGTGTTAGTAATGTAAACATGGATGGTTTACTAGGTCCAAACCATAACGCTGACATCAAAATGTGGTTTTCCCTCACATCTGGTTGCAGTTCAATGACCTGACACTGAATTGGCCAAATGCTGCATTTTGAACTTTTGAAGACTGGTGCGCCATCACAATTCCAAATCAGCGTCAAGTCATCTTTCCCAAGAACTCCACTGTCACATAACTTTTGATACTCTTCACCAGACTGTATGTCAGAGAGAATCCCCAAAGTTTTAGTTTTGTCATTAAGACTGGCACTGTGCTCTTGCAGAAGCTGCTTAATCTGTGCACGCAGGGGCAACACAAGAAAATAGAAGCCTTTTTTCAGGTTTGCACTGGCATCAAATAGTGTGTTGCAAGAGTCACATTGAGAGGGACAGTCAGCTCTAATGCCAAAGTATTTTAAACAGCTTTCACAATAAAAGTGAACTTCAAATGTAGATGATCTTCCAAATTCTTTGTGGAACAAGTGATGTGAAGATGGGATCAGGCCTGGAAACATTATGTTAAACATTTCCAGCAAATGAGTAAGTGCTTCACCAGTTAAATTGTGCCACAACACATAGGACATCAGCATCAGTAAACTTTCTCCTTTTGAAAGTGGAGCACCGGGATACAAGGGCTTGTCACCAGTATCTGCTCTATCTTCACTGTCCTAGAAGAGAGAAAGAGAGAGAGAGACACAAAAATAATAAAATATAGATAAAATATTAGGCCAGTGTGACACCTACAAATGTATGGTCACAATTGTTAAGTTGAAATTGCTATTTTGTGTATTTTTCTGTGAAAAGAGGTCAGATTTTATGTGTTTTATTATGGGTTAAATCTTTATTTTGCAAAGTGCAATTCTGTAACTCAATAGCCACAAGAGGGAGTATCCACCAGAGTGAGCGCAAGGCTTCCGTTCCTCAGACAGAGAACAGCCTGCTTGACGAACACAACTAATGTCTCATGTCTCTGCTTTTCCTGTATCAAGCAGTTTAGTAATGTGTGTTAACTTCTCACAACTTATCCATAAGGATTTTTAAAGCCTTTCTGATATTGTTCGGACTGAGTTTGAAGTAGAAAACTGTGTGTTAGAAACTTTTAAGCAAATGTAAACTAGTTTGCTCCCATGAGTGAACGGCGATGTAAAATGGCGGCCTCGCTGTCAGTGTTTTCATTTAGTGGCAATGCTTTTGTAGCTCCTGGACATTTTCCTGTGATTTATGTGGTTTAAAACAATAGTTAAGTCAAGACCCGTCCTGCCTTGCGCTGAACACAGAGAAAACTGTGACACTGCACTTCGCAAACAAACGAAATCAAAGTGAACGTCCTAGCATCTATGTAGGGGGCCAAATGCTAAAAAATGTTGAGGGATTCCAATACCTGCGCGTCATCCTAGATTCCTCCCTGACTTTTAAAAAACATATCAAAAAGGTGTGTCATGTTTTGAAACTCAACATCGGAAACTTTTGTCACATCAGAAACTCGTTATCAACTGAAGCCGCTAAGTTATATCCGAATGCCATGATCCTGTCCCACATTTTGTACTGTATATCATCTTGGTCTCAGGCTAACAAGACTGCTTTAATTCCAGGTAGAACACTCTATAATCAAGCTCTGAAGATTCTGGATAAGAAACCTCGGCAGCACCATCATTGTAACATACTTGAGAAATACAAAATGTTAAGCTTTGACAATTTAATCATGTATTCGGATATTCGCTTAGTACACAAAATTACACATAATGCTGCTCCCCCACGTTTAAAAAACAGCCCTGCTCTGAGCTGTTGAGCAGAACCTTAAGGTCTGCATCCAGGGGTGACTGCAGTGTTCCAAAAAGAAGCTCTGCCAAAATGTGTTTCTATTGTGTATTATTGTTGTATTTGGGAAAAGTGTTCATATATATGCAGTGAAACAGGGAAAACCTGAACAAAAAAAGCTTAAAAACAGTGTTAAAGTTAATTGTAAAGTATTGTTAGCTGGTTAAAGCAGCAGTAAAACTGAGTTGTCATACACATTAAGATTTTACAGCAGTATTTGGTAACTTAATTAGTGCTAGACCTACATCCCAATTTTAAGCAGAAAAATTACAAGCAAAGGGTTATTTTCAAATCCATTTAGTTCATGCTCATTTTTGCACTAAATGCGCTACTTTCAAATTTTTAAGATAATCGACGAGATATATTATAGTAGCAATTAGAGTAGTAAATTAATAACTAGGGGTGTAATGTTGCCTGGCTTCAGCCCCTTAATCGCTAGCCACATCCATTTTAAAATTCTGATTTTGCTACAATTAAGGATCTGGCGATGTCTATCATCTAGTGCGATGTCGGAAATCCAATGAGGCTACTGTCCTTTGAATGCTGACATCATGTAAATACCATGCATTTTTGTATGTTTTTGTTTTTGTTTCCAGTTGTAAATAAAATTTGAAAGAAATATTCTGAATTTTGGGAGTTTGGAGGGCAAACTCAATTTCCTGTTTACAGGCATTGTCATTTTGAAATACTCTGACATCTAGGATGCCTTGCACTACTACCTGTTTCCTCAAATACAGCTCACACAACTATAAATCAATGCGTCATATAATGACAAGAAATATTTGCAAGGCAATATACCAGTCTCACAAGGTGATACACAATCTATGCACAGCCCATATCTATGTTAGCCAACCAGAAGGAAATAGCTACTAGCTCATTCCTCTATTCATTTTATGTATTGGGTTTCTCTAAATGAGCTATTCCGCTACCAATAAACCATTTACTTCGTACCATTGACAATTGAGATGTGTTTTCTCCACTAGCATTGCACTCCAAGTCTTCACTGTCCACATCGTTTTCATCTTCACTCCTGGCAGCATCAAGCATGTCTCCTTCGGAATCTGACAGGTCTTCCTCGTTCTACAGGTTAACAAGGAAAAAGATGACTTGACAGAATATCATTGAATCGAAAGTTTAGGCATTTATTTGACTAGAGATAAAACTTGTGTGATTAGTGTGTATTTACCGCTTGAATGTCTGGACCCAACAGGGTAGTTGTGGGCGAATTTTCATTTTCTTCTTCATCGTCTTTGTCTTCACAGCTGGAAGCATTACTAATGTCATCTTCTGTGTTTTGTTGGTCAGCTTCATTGACATTCTACAGGTTAACAATGGAAAGAGAATTAATTATTGAATGAAGGACATTGAATTCATGCAGGCCTTCTGCTGTTTTTGTCCCAATGGCTTGGTGCATGTTGGGAGAAGACAAGTAGTGGGAGACTTATTTTGTCATTTGGCCTGAGGGTGGCACTGGAGGAAAGGTCACGGGTTCACCACAATCTAGCAAAACCTTTTTTAGGGAGTAAAAATGCAATCATCAAGAATCACACCAATCCACAAACTACATGTAATATCTAGTGTGCAAAGTTGACATTTTGGCGATAGAGTGGCCCTGGATGAAAGGTCACAGGCTCAACACAATTGACAGGGTTCATCCTCTGAAGATTATGGATGTGCTTACCAAATGTATTGACAACTGTTCCAGTGCAGCTTGGCTTCACCAGACAAATTCACAAATGTAAATTAGTCTGGGACTGCACAGTTCATACAGAATTCTCAAGGAGCGTTTACCAACAGCCGCAGTTCAAACTGCTTATGGACGCAATTGGATACACCTACAACCAATCAGAACAACGAAACCTGTGACGGCGCGCAGGACCCCATCAGAGGGGCCTGTGGGTAGATTAAATTTGTATCAAATCCTGCCGGAAGTACCGCAAACACATTTTTCTTATCTACAAAAGCTTTAAGTGCAGTTCTTCTTCTTTTAGTGACAATATACTGTCCAGTTTGTTTAATTCCTAACTGGAAGAGATGCAAATGAGCGAGCCAGCAAGTATCAGAAACTGTGTAGTTTCATAGATTTTCATGCAGTTCTAAAAGTTTCAAGATTAAACTGAGCTTTCCTCCCGCTGTTAAACAGCTCTGAATGAGAGCAGACTGAGTGTTATTACTGCATACACTTGGTTTCCACCTCTCCGCCCTCTCCCCTCCACAGCTGCCTGGTGTTCAGCGGCTGTTTGGCATGGCGTGGAGTAGGTCATGTCTCTGCTCCGGCAGGTGTTATGTGCGCGCTCCCGCAACCTGGATGCAATTCTCGGCAGGGGGTCAAAACTCAGCATAACACTTGTACTCATTGTGACATCGCTTATATGACATATATCTGGACATTTTTTTGAGTTTTCTCGCTCGCTGTACAATGTAGTACAACTATCTGATATCCGCTTGCTCGTTCGCATTGCTTCCAGCCATCTTGAATGTTTACAAAACTGCCTCAGCAACGCTCCTCTGACGTCAACATATCAAACCCATCCCTATGTGGACCCCACGTTACCCTAAACCTTTAAGATTGGCCAGGTTGGCTCTGGTTAGCTCGCAACCGTGACTGAAATGTTCTGAATGGCCCAAAGTCCAGACCGTCCTATCAGTTCAAATTAAACATGAGCACTGGCAGACAGTCTGGTTACCAGGCTAGGCGCAGTATGTTTCAAAATTTGTGGCCTTGGAGCAATAACTTTGATGGAAAGACATAATACCAGTGGAGCTAAAAACATGTAATTATGGATTTACCTCTTGAATGTCAGTACCCAACAAGCTAGTTGTGGGCGAATTTTTATTCTCCTCTTCATCGTCTTCGTCTTCACAGTTAGAAGCATCACTCTTGTCATCTTCTGTGCTTAAGTGGTCAGCTTCACTGTTGTTCTACAGGTTAATGAGGGGAAAAACATGTAAAGGATGAAACGTCAATTCATATTTTTAAAAATGCAGGCTTTTCTTGTACTACAAGTAATATATGTTATAGCTGGTGGATGTTGGGATTATATTCTTAATCACTAAATGGTCATGAGCATCCTTCATAACTGACCACATTCTGCAAACTGCCATGACCATCTTCATTATGTTCATTTAACTTGCCAGCTTCTTTGCATTGCTGCATTTTAAGAAAAAAAAAGAAAGACAGTGACATATCAATTCATAATAAATAATTAAGAAAGACACAGTGACATAGCAGTTCATAATAAATAACGTTAATTAAGAAATACACAGTGACATAGCAGTTCATAATAAATAATTGAGAAAGACACAGTGACATAGCAGTTCATAAGAACTAATTTCTCCTGAAGCATATCATCTGATATACTACGATTAACATTACAGCTGAGGTAACATGCAACAAAACCAATGATCTGCGCCAACAGGACTGTAACGTTATGTCACATAAGTTAATCAGCGGCACTTACTTTTTCCCATCTGGACTTAGTTCTCCTTGGAATTCTTCCAGTGTCGCCCTCCAAATATCTCTTGTAAGGTCCTGAACGTTTAGCCATTCTGTCTTGATTATTTCTGTAAGTCCCAACGGGTATCAACGATTATTTAGACCAAAACGAGAGGAAACAATAGCCATGATTCCCCGCTTCTGACCCGGCTTTGAGCTCCCGTATCCCAGCATCCATTGCAGGATGCGCAATGCGCACTACTAGTCTCGCGATAGTAAACAGCAAGTTCATTGCGCTGCACACATCTCGCGATAGAAGGTTATGGGCACCTTTCGCGCTCATTCTCAGCAGTTACAGTGGACGTCAACGGAGGGATACCATGGAGCAGCCCTTAGGAGTTAAAAATCGGTTATCCATCGAGATGGCTTATGCTATATATTTTTTTAAGGACAAAAGTGTTGAAGTGGGGAAAATCGACTGGATGTACACTGGGGACCAAAAAAAACGTGTTCAAAAAGCATTACACAGTGCCCCAAGTTAATTTGAGATTAGTGTTAGCATAACGTATCAGCCTGTTTATCAAGGTTGTGGTGATGACTGGACTTTGCTAGTTTGTGCTATCATAGTTTGTGCTCATATATGCAGGGCTGCCAACGTTTGACTTCAGCTTGGAGTGAGATTTGTTCCGGGAAGGCCTTATGAACCAACTCCCAAAAAAACATGTAATTTAAAACAAATTTCCTGCATTTCTACACCACCTAACCTCTTGGATTAAGACAAGAAAGAGCGCACATGTGTAACGTTAATGTTAACCAAAAATGTAAAATTATATTACTAGATTTCAGCATTGAGGTAGTTACATACATAATCCAGACTAAAATCCATGGCCCCGAGTGTCTGTCGCTAGTGCGCATCTTAACGTGTCGGGGAGTGAGGTTTTACGCACAGCACTGTACCTGCTGGCTACCGCTACACATAGGCATGCCAACCTAAAAACCTATTATTGGGAATCGTGAGAAAGCGACAGAGACATAGAGCATTCCCGTAACCATAGTAACTCACTCGCTCCTGCCCGTGTGCGCACGGCATGAGAGGAGAGGAAGAGACGCTGACTGAGATTACTCGGAGCAGCATGCATGGGGATAAATTACAATATAATAGATATCTGTATATTTCTTGCTTTCCCCCTGATGACCTGAATAACACGGCGCTGCTGCTGCATTTTGCTGCTCTGTCTTGTCTGTCCGTGCGCTGTCAGTATCCTCTTTTCACGTCAGTATCCTCTTTTCACGCCACGACTTTAATGAAAATGAAGAAAATAAAGAAAATGGACATGTGGCGTGAGAGCGTGTATAAAGTGTCAGTTGCGTGAGTCTCACGGTCAATGCATGAGAGTTGGCAGCTCTGTATTATATGAGATGTTTGAATGGAAGCATACATTGTGTAACTTTTCCAAACTAACTTTTTATGCACTTTTTGTTTGCTCATTGTGCCAAAACTGTTTCACATAGACAACTACAGTGACCTCTGCAAAAAGAGGGAAGAATTTATAAAAGGTGAAGACATCTGGAAAAAAACTGCTAAGAGAAAGATAACGCCCAACAGCAAGTGGGTGGAGAATGTGGAAGAAGAGAAGCCAACAAAACAGGTAAATAAATAGATAAACAGTAGACAGTACAGTGGAGAAGCTCTTGATTCTTGCAGAGAAAAGCATATAATGCAATACAGAAATGACATGTTTACTTTTTTCTTACACATCATTCATGTCATAGTGAGAAGTAAAACCTTCCCTTTATTCTTCTGACCTCACTTTATGTCTTCATCAAAAAACAATAGGGAATGGCAGGGTTCCCACGGTCATGGAAAACCTGGGAAAGTAATGGAATTTTAAAAAGTAATTTTCCAGGCCTGGAAAAGTCTTTAAATTAAGTAAAATCTTCAAAGGTTTTGGAAAAGTCATGGAATTTTGTCGTCTGTGATTTAATTAACTAGTAATTAATTAATTTCACAGTAATCATCCTAACCCTCCTCTAGGACCCCTAAAGCTTCATCTAAGACCCCTTAAATTTCAACTAGGACCGCTAAAACTTTCTCCAGGACCCCTAAAACTTTTCCAGGACCTCTAAAACTTCTTCTAGGACTCCTCAAACCTTCACTGGGTCAGATAAAAACCTTCTCCAGGATCCCTTAGAATTCATCTATCAACTATATGGCCCAAAAAAAATTTTTTTTACCAAGCCTTTGTATGTAAAATGGATAGCAAGATACAATATCCAGGTAGCAGTGAGGACACCATGACCACAGATTACACAATTGACAAATGCAAAATCTTGACTTTGTTACTTTGGTTTATTTTGTTAAATTATGTTGCTAGGTAAGAAATATCTGGGACCAGTGACGTCCCGGTTGTTCAGCTGGTAAAACGCATAACATGTTACCACATGTTTCTGACCTCAGGCCCTTTACTGCATGTCATTCCCGCTCTCTCCCCCTTTTCCTGTCTATCTTGACTGTCTCTAT
>NC_065508.1:684205-690495 GCF_006386435.1 Epinephelus moara | reverse complement strand
TCTGACGCAAAGTCCATTAAAACCTGATGATAGGACACCTCGAAGGGCATTATCCCGCTTATACCATGGTCACTTACCAAAGAAATGAATATTAAATCAGTTATTTATGCTTTAATGTGTTTTACAGTTAAAATAATGAGGGGAAAAAATCATAATTCATCTAATGGAATATTCAAAGTCCGAATGAACCCACCTAGAAATATATTTTGGTCCACATTTAAAAAACATTATTAAGCACGCCACACCTTTGTGACCTCTGAACCTGTGTGACATCAGTCACGTTCGTGTGTACAGGTGGGGGGGTCCTCAAGGAAAAAAGGTTTGGAACCACTGCTCTAAATGACAGTTTTGATTATTTTTCGATTATTTGCCCAGCCCTGCTTGTATGGGACTTATGGTGCCACAGAGACTGCAGACTATTTCATGTAAATTGATTGTAAATGTGTGCCTTGTGCGCACCAATTGTGTTCTTTCAGACGCCCAAGACAAATTTCTTCTACAGGAGACAATGAAAGGCTAATCATCAAATCATCATCAATCAGCTTGTGTTTGACACAGTATAATTGTGTGCATGTGTCTTGTAGCCAACTTCTGAATCTGAGGAGTCATTAGATGAGGACCCACTGCCCAGAAACTGGAGTAAGGCCCAGCTGCAAATAAAGGAACTTCAAGCAGAGAACAAGAGGCTTAAAGAAGCCAATATGAAAGAGATACTGGATGCAATGAAAGGTAAGTTTATGAAATTAGAAAAAAAGAAGTTAAACAGTCTGTTCATGTAAAGACATGACCAACCATAACTGCATGACAAGTAGTTTCAGATGATCTTGATAAAAACATGTATAAATGTTTTATATTTAGCTTACTTAAACTTGCACAAGCCCTTATTTTATTTTATTGTATGATGTTTGGAACCTGTCTCAACAAGCAGTCATGGGGCTTAAAGTTTTTTCACCCTTGTCTTATAATCATTTATATCTTCATTCTCTTAACAGAGCTTCCACTAGTAGTGGAGATGTTGAAAGGAATTATTGAGAACCTCCCAACCTCAAGCCATGCATCCATGTCATCCCAGTCCATACAATCTATGGACTCACCAGTGTCTGCACATGCCTCTCCTCAAGTGGACTCTGATGACATGGTAAATACCTCACATAGAAAGAATGTTAGAATCCATGTGTGTAAATGCTGATTGTAAGAGTTACCGTCTTTGCCATGTGTGGCAAAACTCTGACTATTTATCTATTTAAAGATCAAGGAAATCCACTGTTAAAAAAACAAAGTAAAAAAAAAATCACTAAATGCATGATGTTTCCAAAGTCAATGAATAATCGTGTTAAATAATCGTGATCTCAATATTGACCAGAAATAATTGTGATTATGTTTCATAATCGAGCAGCCCTACTTCCCAGCTTATCTGAGTTATGTTGTATAGTTGTGCTCTATAGATTTAATTGCAAACTACAACTCATCAAACTACGACAAATCCCATAGACATTATCAGGCAGATACGAAACTTGAAAGAAACTTTCAAAGCGAACTTGGGATACAGAATAGAAAACTTGACATAGGAGCTGTGCAAAAATTACCCAATTGCAATTGCAATTTTCCATGAAGGAAGGCTAGCAGCAGAATCAAGACTCATTTGGAGTGTGTTTATGATTAAACAGTGCGCACTGAGCATCAAGTCATCTCACCTGATCCACGTATTGCGTGTGTTTCCAAAGCTTGATATACACACCTAACTGATCATACACCTAACCGTATCCCCGCTGGCATTTTTTTCAAATAATTGCCACACAGTGCTTTGATTGTTGCTGGTTGCCATCGCGTTTACAACTCAACTATAAGAAGTCACATGATAATAACAAGTTATTAACGTTACTTAATGCTCCATGTCTGTTATGTGTAACATTACTGCACTCAAGTTTTTTCAGGCAGCATTATCGCTCCTAAATAGTTCATTTTTGATTATTTCATTATTGATTATTTTCTAAATGGTTATAATTTGCTAACCGGTTACTCGTACGTGTGTACTGTCCCACCCCTAATAATGTGCAACCAATTGCAAACTAACTGATCACTTATTTGTTTTGCAGGTGTCTCTCATGCCAGGCTCTGATGTCAAGGTCCCCAGACAAAAGCTTAACTCTCTGCGAACTACAAATTTATCAGTTTACGTCGGGGACCTTGCTGTGCTTGTCTACGGAAGGGAAATACTGTCTTGCTCAAGTTTGACAGGGAGACCGTCAGGAGCACACAAAGATGTGGGATCAAAACCACAACTCGATACCTCAAAACTCGATGCTATACTTGGTGAGTGTATTTAATTAAAGGTAAATTTCATTGTAAAGTAAATTCCTACACATGACCTCTACAGTTTTTATATAGAATGATATTTTATGTTGGAGGTTAAAGTGACTTAGTTGAATCGCTGTCATCAATTTGAAATAATTTGAAATCCAATGTGAAATTACAGTACAAGAGGCACTCAGAGAGTGCAACACTGCGTGTTTGACACTATAAAACCAAATCTTTGAATGATAGTTCAAGTTATATAAAAGCTAATATTAGTGTTAAATGGACTGTACTTATATAGTGCTTTTCTAGTATTATCAACTACTCAAAGTGCTTTACAATACCGGTCTATCAGTCACCCATTCACACCACATTCATACACTGATGTCTGGAGGTTGCCACGCAGGGTACCAACCAACTCATCAGGATCTAACTAACATTCATACACTGATCTCCCTCTGAGCTACAGCTGCCCGTTAAATGTTAACCATATGTGTATCTCTCACCAGTGTACTGGCATCGGGTGGAAATTTTGAAATTTGACCTTATGCAGTTACCTTTACCTTTGAGTGGTTCTACTCAAAATCAAATAATTTTTCAATTTCGTGACCCACAACACTTCCACTTAGTTTAGTCCAAATCAAATCAAAACTGTTTTAGTTATGCTGTACTCACACTCACACGCACAAATACACAAGTGAAAACAGTGTCCCACATGTGTTACATGGCACAGGTTTAATGATGGCTACATGTGTCCCAAAGCATTAAGGTAGCAATCACAGAAGCACTATTAGTATTAATTCAAAACTTCTGTTGCATAGCTGACAGCAGTCTGTTGGTTTTGCAACACTTAATTCCATGTCAAAGTTTAATCAAATGTGAAATCTCCACAAAGCCTGGAGGCTTTTTCTTCAAATTGGGCGCAAATTTCAAATTGGAATCAAGGATGAACTGATTACATTTTGTGGGGTTAGTTCACCTAAGTGTAACTCTAAACATTTTTAGCAATAACTCAAGAGTTCATGTTAGTTATGACAAAGTATCACACAAAAATCAAATACTATAAAATGATGAAGTGAGGACATTTTATACCCAAAATTTCAAAAGTCAGCTTCACTTAAAATCATAATGTTTTGCACAACAAAAAAAACAACTCTTCTCTGGCCGGTTCACAACACCATAACTCAGGAACAGAAGGGGAGGTTGTGCCCGTTTTTGCATTTGGTTGCCATTCATACTGACTTGGTGACACTAATGACACATTTGTTTAGAATTTATTTTGAAGAAACATATTTTATTTGTAAGGTTTGTTGATAAGTTATTATATTTGATATCTGATTTTGAAGTAATAAGTATAGAAGACGTTGTATTAAAAGGGGGGGGGGGGGGGTTACATGACACATTTGTTTAGAATTTATTTTGAAGAAACATATTTTATTTGTAAGGTTTGTTAATAAGTTATTATATTTGATATCTGATTTTGAAGTAATAAGTATAGAAGACGTTGTATTAAAAGGGACTTCATTACCCAGAAGGCTCGCGGAGCGACACGTATGCGTCAGTTGGCTTTTGTTGTTGTTAGCAGCCAAGTTGTGTACTCCCACATCCATGTGTACTCCTCGTTTGCACGAGCTAACGTGTCCATCCCTTTTTTCATAAACTAAAGATGATGTTTGATTCTAAGTCCAGAGTCTCGTCTCATCAATTTTAAGGCTGTAAGACGACGCTGCAGCAACATCTGCACAGAAGTTTATTATTAGTAAACTAATAGTATACCTAGAAGGGTACTTGCAGTATACTTTAAAGTGTACTTTCATAAACTAAAAAGTGGACTAGAAGTGTATTATTAGTAAACTAATAGTATACATAGAAGGGTACTTGCAGTATACTTTAAAGTGTACTTTCATAAACTAAAAAGTGGACTAGAAGTTTATTATTAGTAAACTAATAGTATACCTATTAGTTTACTTGTAGTATACTTGCAGTACGAAATAAAACTTTTCGCATGTACTTAAAGTTTACTTTTCTTACACTTACAGTATACTTAAAGTGTACTTTTGATAAACTAAAAGTGGGCCAATTTAGTCCCAAGAAGTATTAAAATAGTATACTCACAAGTATACTGCAAGTATATTGATATTAGTATACTTGTACATGAAAGTATACTTTGGGAAATACACTTTTACTATACTTAAGTATACTTCATAAAATAAACTTGAAGTATACTTCTTTTTGGTAAGGGAAGAGCTTGATGGAGCAGTCATGCAGCTATAACCATCTGGTAACAGCCCTTCCTACATTAAGAGTACAGTCTGCTGTGGAAACCTTAAAGAGATTTATGGTTTAAGCACGTCATTGACATCAGCCGGGACAACCAACTCAGGGTCCGTTTCATTGTCTGGCTTGGCGCCAATTACAGCGCTGAGTTCTGGAGACTCTCGGTTGCTGGGCAGCAGAGGCTCAGGTCACTAGGCAGCTTAGACAGCCAGTGGTGTAGGAAGCCATTACGACCACATTGTCTTTTGTGGCCTCCATGAGAACCTGTAAAACTGGCAAGGCAAAATCCTTTGAGAAGTGACAGGTGTCAGGGTGGCTCCTCATGCGGTCTATAGATGACTCAAAGGATTCAGGAAAGGCAGGCATCGGGGTTGCCAAATCAGGATAGGCAGAAGGCATGCTGTCCAGCTAAGGATTTAAGCATGTAGCGGACTAGCTGGCTCAGGACATGCGGGCGATGGGGGCGCCACATCAGGATGCAGGTTCAGAAACCTGAGTCTATCAAGTAAAATGCAGGCCCAGATACAGGCTGAAGGAAAGCCTATTTTCTAGCAGACTGAGAAGCCAGCAAGAGACCACCTGGCAGAGGTGCAAACTGAAGGATGGCCTTCTGATGGCTAAAATTCTGGTGGCTAGCTAGCTGTACACTGGAGGCTAGCAGGCCCAATGCTAGCTGACAGGAATGGCTGGTAATTGGGTTTGTTGCTGGCTGGTGGAGCTGCAACTGGAGGCTAGCTGCAAACTGGAGGCTGGCTGTCATCAGATTACTGGCTAACAAACTGGATGCTAGCAGTCTGAGGTGCAGAATGATTCCTGAGGACTTGGGGGCTAAGGCTCAGGCTGATATCTCGGAAGCTGGGACTGATGATGCAGTCCATTAGCACAAAGTCAGAATTTCCAAGTTCTCATTTGGAAATTTCAACAATCATCCCTTAAAGGGGAACTAATGTTTTTTTCAACCTGGGCCCTATTTTCCGATCTACTTTTGTCTGAATGAGTCATAGGATATTCAATATGTGACATTTCTCCAGTACGAAGCTAGGGCTGACCTGCCTGCAGCCCGTGAGTGCGCCCTATATTAAATAATAGGGCACTCAGACAGCATCAAACAACGTCAAAATACGTCCACTAAAAGTGCATTTTTTTCACACAGATAGGCTCGGATTGTTAGTATAATTATCCGACAACATAACGGAAAGGAGAAATGAACGTCTGTGTTTACCTTTAGCTGGATTCGGACATGTTCCTCTGCCTGTTGCTGCTCCCTCTCTCTCCTCATCCGCTCTTCAGTTTCAATGAGCTCTGCGTCCGTGTACCTTCGTGTACTCCGTGTTCAAATAAATACGGGTGGTCATCAAATTCAAATGGCTCATCCAGATCCAGTTGGTCAAAATCGGGTAAAAATTCGGACATGTTTGTTGTGGCAAGTCAAAACACTCGGAGAGTGAAAGTATGGCTCTGAAATCACACGTCTCGCGAGATTTGAGTTGTTGCAGGAAGTTACCACTGGAGTGACCTTACAAACGCGAGGAGTTACTCTGTTTGGAGTAGTCATGGCTGAATTTTTACCCGATTTTGACCAACTGGATAATCATGAAGCTGGCTGAGTGTTGTCTGATCACTGATAGTACTGTTTTGAAGCTGAGTGACCGACTTGTCATTTGGAGCTCCGCCTGGATCTTTTCATGGAAAAAACACTGTAGAATGGTCATACTTTG
>NC_065508.1:662556-681794 GCF_006386435.1 Epinephelus moara | reverse complement strand
CGGACAATACTGGAAATCGTGTTATTTTCTGCGCCAATTACCATGCCATGCTGTGTGTTTCTCTTCGTTAACGGGGTCATGTTATTCACCTTGAGGAGTAAAACAATATTTCGTGAGACCTCTCGTTACATTCTTCTGTTTAACCTCCTTGTTGCAGACACTGTACAGATGGCACTGAGCCAGTTACTGTACCTACTGGCTGCTTGTAGAATAAGACTAACATATCCTGTATGTGGTGTTCTTGCCATGCTTTCTAATCTTACAAATGAAATCTCCCCTCTCACACTGGTGGTGATGTCTCTGGAGAGATATGTAGCTGTGTGCTACCCACTGAGGCACTCTGCCATCATCACCATCAGAAACACAGCAGTGGCTGTCACTGTGGTTTGGACCTTCAGTTCACTAAATATTCTCACTCGGGTTCTGTTACTGTTAGATTTTCCTTTTGAAGACCTGGAGAGTCTGCAGATGAAAGATTTTTGTGCCGAAGAAAACATGTTTGTTGGTCCAGTGTCTGATGATTATAGCAAAGCGTACACTTATTTTCTTTTTATATCAGCAAGTGTGGCAGTCACTTCTTCCTATATCTGTGTGATGATAGCAGCCAGGTCAGCCTCCACAGACAAAGCTTCAGCTCGCAAGGCCCGCAACACACTGCTGCTGCATCTGGTGCAGCTGGGCCTCAGTCTCTCTTCAACTATACACAACCCCTTGGTTACTGCCATCTCAAAAATCACTGACAGAGTAATCATTATACGTATCTGGAGTATTTTTTATGTGTCTTTAATCCTTTTTCCCAGATGTCTAAGCGCTCTCATCTATGGCATCAGAGACCAGGCCATCAGATCCATCCTCATGTACCATCTATGTTGCCGACTGAAACTTGGACCATCCCAGCCAAGGCTGATGTCTCATCCTAGGCTACATTGAAGAGATGTATATTGATTTAAAAGTAGCCCAATTTCTCGAAACTCAAACAGAAAATAAATAAAAGCATTTTATTTTGAAAAAAAATAAATTTTGCTATACTGGCTGATGAAATGTATACTCTATATATGTGTAATTAATATCAATAATTCCAATATACTAAAATAAGTTCAGCTTAGTTTTATCAAAGGGATTTGTATTCTTTATAAAATATTCATACTCTGTATATACTACATTTTAGTTAAATGTATTTTCCATTGTTGGCAACACATGGTGCATGGTAAGAAAATGCAGTTTTCCCCAAATCTACTAAAACCTGGGGTACATTAAAAAGTAACAATTGGAGGAGCATAGCTGGTAACTACCAGAGCTGACACACAGAAGGGTGCAGAGGTAGGCTGGAAGTTTCCTCAATATTGCTTTACAGATAAAAAAAATATACCAGTGCTGTTGGCTGCAAGTTGTCAATGACATCCAACCCACCAAATCACCACCAATACACTTATATTCATTAATGAATTTAAGGGCATCATAAAGAATGTGGTGACTGAGACATGTGCTTGTTTTTCTTTAGAGGTCACTATGTTTGACTAGTTGTTGTAGTTGTTTTATTGTGGATTTTTGTATTATATGTTGTGTTTATTGATTTTCCTTTTAAAGACCTGGAGAGTCTGCAGATGAAAGATTTTTGTGCCAAAGAAAACATGTTTCTTGACTTAACGTCTGATGATTATGACAAAGCGTACACTTATTTTCTGTTTGTATCAGCTAGTGTGGCAGTCACTTCTTCCTATATTGGTGTGATGATAGCAGCCAGGTCAGCCTTCCTATATTGGTGTGATGATAGCAGCCAGGTCAGCCTCCACAGACAAAGCTTCAGCTCGCAAGGCCCACAACACAGTGCTGCTGCATCTGGTGCAGCTGGGCCTCAGTCTCTCTTCAACTATACACAACCCCTTGCTCAAAGCTATCTCAAATATCAATGACAGATTAAAGATTTTGCGTATCCGGAGTATTCTTTATGTTTGTATTATACTTTTTCCCAGATGTCTAAGCGCTCTCATCTATGGCATCAGAGACCAGGCGATCAGATCCATCCTCATGTACCATCTATGTTGTCGGTTGAAACTATCGATCATCCCAGCCAAGGCTGAGGTCTCATCCTAGGCTACATTAAATCATTCAAGAATTATTCTTGATAAGGATGTTCATATTAATTTGAATCAAAGCTTAATTTCTTGAAATTTAAATCAGAAAAAAAGCATTTCATTAAACTTTCAGTCTGATTTGGCTACACTTGCTGATGATATTGGTGCGCTTAATGTTTATGTGTTTTATATTATTAATTACAATATATATAAATATGAATAATTATAATATTGTGTAGCTTAGTCTTTCCACAGTATTTTGTATTCTTTCGGAATTCCTTTTACTCTGCACATGCTACACTCAAGTTAAAGGTCTTTTCTATTGTTGTCAAATGCAATAGAAAAAGGGGTTTTCAAACAGTATATACTTCAAACACTGTCCTCCTCCACACAGTTCCAACACTTTCTCAATTTTTTTTTTTTTTTTTTTTTAATAAATTTGAGTGAAGGTATTCGATAAACATGTTCATAGATTTACAGTCTAGGTAAAGTTCTTTTAAGATGTTAATACTGTTTTTACACCAGATCTTAACAATTACTACATTCACACAGCCTTTGTTCCCTGGTGTAAACAAGTCTAATCAGATGTATTACAATGTAAAGTATAAACTCATTCATTTATTAGTGGACTTATTAATTGAAAATCATATCAAAGTTTGTATTTGGAACTTCATCAGTAAAACTTAAAAAACTAAATATGAACCTTACAACTATTTACACTGCGCAAGTTCTGAGTTCAAATTACAAATATCATGAAGTGTATCAATAAATCTTTGCAAGCTACTGACAAACGATTGCATGTGCTTTGTACCACTTTATGACTACAATCTAGGTGACTCCATTCTCTAACCCTGACCTACTGTACCTTTGAATCCTACCCTCACACAAACAAAAAGCAGATACTTGGCAGCTTGACCAAAACTTTCAGTGTATTTGCCTAGGGTAACCTACATTGGTTGTCCTCACTGGTTTATGCTTCTGTTCAATGCCACTGAAAATAAGTGCATTCAAACTCAAAAGAAACAAGGTGAGATGTCATCAAGAAAGGGAAGTGCAACCCTTCCAAATTAACAGCTATAAGCTTGCTAGAGAAATACATCACATTTTCACTCTTTTTAAGAAGTGGGATATGAGATTGTAGTGCTAGCATGGGGTGTCAAGGGGCTCTCTGAAAAGGTGGTTTTCAACCTGCAGTGAATGATGGGCAGTGATTTTGCTGTCCTGACTTTAGTGCTGAGTTTATTTCACCACTGTCGGTCCAAAACAGAGAAGAGCCTTGACTGAGATAAGTGACCCTCAAGGTCCTCAGAAGGAAAGGACACCTTCTCGTCCAGAAGCAGGAGAGAGCAATGGTTGGGCCAGAGTGTAGGATTTGACCAGTGGCTTAGAGTCTGGGTCTTCCAGGGGGTCTGTGACCCCCAGGGGGTCCTCAGAGTTACTACAAAGAGGCTGCAAAATTATTGCTTGGTAATTAAAGCTAACTATTTAGGCTAATTTATTTTAACTGTTACCCATGAATCCTTCTACCATCATGTTAGCTAGATAATGCTAAATCACTGTACGGCACCTGTCCATAGCAGCGAGGTGAACTAGTTGCTTACGGACAAGTATGACTGAAACATCCTGGCTAGTTATCTGTATTATTTTAATTGTACAGACAATTTTATTAGCCACAAAGGATAATTTTGTAACTTTTTGAGCAAGACCATCCACCTTGGAAACAAACACGATGTATAAATATTTGAATCTGTCAATATTTTTTTAATAGCTAAGTATTGGATGCACCATAAAAGGGCATGTTTATACATGGCACATTACACCACCATGATAATGATTAGATTAGATTTTCAAGCTTTTTTTTTTATTATTTCAGCGAGCTTATGCAAACTATGTAACTATTGCTGAATTTCCCTTAGGGATGAATAAAGTTATTTCTATTCTCTATTCTATATCAATATAATGATTCTTTTTCCTCCATTGGAGAAAAAAGTAGCAGAGTTCAGGTTTACTCCAGCAGCACTACAACCCTGCTCTAAACACTCAAACCTGCTCTTTTTTGCTCTAAAAATGTTGCACAGCCCCTTTCTGTGGATGCTCAATTACAGTAGGTGCAGGTATTGTAGGTGACAGGGGCGGAAATCCCGGGGGGGACAGGGGGGACATGACCCCCTCTCAAGTAAAGCTGTACCCCCCTAGAATAATTTGAGACACAATTAATAATTTTTGAACAATGCAGTAGTATTTATTAAAAGCACAATGTAAGCGATGCTCATTATAATCGTGCAATAATGTGCTATTTAAATCTTAAAAGATTTAGTCCCCCCCCTCCCATTCCTAGTAGTGGTATATCCCACACTCTTTCCAACGGGCGGGGCTAGGCTGGACCCGGCTGCCCACATCGCAGGGAAAGATGTACACTCGAACAGACACAGTTTAACTTACACAAGTTACAACACATCCCATTTACTGTTACAACAAGCCCCAGGCCCAGGCTGATAATACTGATTAGCTCATAGCTAATGGGTACCTGTCTGTAGGCTCTCCACCTGTCAGTGAGACAAACAAGAAAGACGTGCAGTTTAACAGACGAGGAGCGGTCATTACGCACGACTATTACGCACGGTTGTGACGGAGCGGCTCATAGCTATGGGTACCTGTCTGTAGGCTCTCCACCTGTCAGTGAGACAAACATGAAAGACGTGCAGTCTAACCGACGAGGAGCGGTCATTACGTGCAACTATTACGCACGGTTGTGAGGTGCGCAGTGGCAGATCTCACAGCACACTGTTTATAAACCAGTTTACCAGTTTAATTGCAGGGAATGTTTAGTTGTTAAGCCATTTCTCATAAGTATAGACATTCACTGTATATCCACTTTTCTACATGTGCCTGCTGCTGGATTGATTCTTGACTCTCTCGTTATCAATAACTTGCAATGCTGAGATAAATGTTTAAACACCCGAGCCAGAGAAAAAAAGAGGGAGAGAAGGAGAGAGATCGAGTTTCTGTCTTTGATGAATGAAACCTTATTGTTTTGCTGCTATTAAACAATGACAGACATGTTTTCTCCGTTAACTTAATAGCATAAATATTCACACTACTGCGCATGGGGAGACAGAGACACACTCAGCACCTTGGACAGCACAGCGCACCTGACTGTTGTCAATGTGTACATGTTAATTTGATTTCAATCATTTTGTTTTAAATCTGCACATGTGCAGGTGGACTCAGCCAGTGCTAAGAAAGGTCTTATGCCTGCCTGTTGGAAAGACAGAGAGAAGATTAAAGCGTCAAATTGCAGTAAAAGATGCTGTATAAAAGACAGGCTACAACTTTTTTTCCTTGTCCCCCCCCTGGAATTATTCTCTAAAATGTTATTGTTTATTGTCCCCCCCAACTATGAAGTGGGATTTTCGCCCCTGGTAGGTGAAGAGAAAATGCAGCAAGAGCTTGATGGAGCAGTCATGCAGCTATGGGGTCATCCCTATGTTTCCCGGGTTCTATGTTTCCAGGGTTCTATGTTCTCTGCTTCCCACCCAAAAAGGTTCTATGTTTCCCGGGTTCTATGTTCCCTGCTCAACTAAAAAGGGTTCTATGTTTCCCTCTTACTAAAAAAAGGTTCTATGTTCCCTGCTTATCCAAAAAAGGCAGGAAACATAGCAGTTACATTAAAATGCCACCAGGTGGTCTTTGGCTGCTCCTGATGCTACCGTCATAAAAACAAGAGAGGAAGAAATCTGAGTATCCGATTGGTCGAAAGACCGAACTGAACAGTTGATATCAACATCCGTGATCAACAACATAGACGCATTTATTTTTATCACAAAACTAATAAATAATCATGGTGGATTTACTGAACAGAGTTCCCGAAAAAAAGGTGCACTTAACAGCTTATTTATCTTTATTTCAGACATGATAATTATTCTTTTCTTACCAGTTGGTCTTTGGCTGCTCCAAGAAATCTGCACTGACTGAAACACTGCATTTAACGGCAGGATTAAAAAACCTTCTGTAAAGGATATAATTGCCCAGATTGCCCACCAGAGATCGCCCAAAGGGTAAGTTTCTGATTGTAATTTCTCCCCATTATGTTCCATTGTGTGTGTTTAGAGATGTTAAAACAACATATTAATGTAACTGCTATGTTTCCTGCCTTTTTTGGATAAGCGGGGAACATAGAACCTTTTTTTAGTAAGAGGGAAACATAGAACCCGGGAAACATGGAACCTTTTTTGTGTAAGCGGGGAACATAGAACCTTTTTTGCAGGGTTAAATGGGGAACATTGAACCCTGGAAACATAGAACCCGGGAAACATAGATGGAACATTGAACCCTGGAAACATAGAACCCGGGAAACATAGATATGCTCCCGCAGCTATAACCATCTGGTAACAGCCCTTCCTACATTAAGAGTACAGTCTGCTGTGGAAACCTAAAAGAGATTTATGGTTTAAGCACATGTCCATATGGGTTACATACAGTTCTAATGGTAATATATCAAAAGTGTTTGGTGGAGATGCAGCACTTCTCAACAATTCTGAGTGTAATGTGGAAGCCTTCAGCTTTCTGGGATCCACAATCATTCATGATCTGAAGTGGGGTTCTTGTATACAGACATTGCATGTTGGGTGGGAAAGAAACAAAACAAATGCAAATGTATTCGCATGTACTATTTAATTATGCATTTGTTTTTGATTTTTTTCCATCTTTGTAGAACTTTGTCCTTATTTTAGCAATATTTCAGTTTCTATCTTTCTGAAGATAGTTTTTGGAAATTTGTGTAAGTGCATTGAGTCTAATTTTTGGTAGCTGTGCACATTCATGGCCAATAAAGCTGATTCTGATCCATGACCTTGACTTAGAGGGCAGCGGATATGGATACACTGTCAGAGTAACTCTCAGGGGGAGCTTCTGCCTACTGACCTTCCAACCAAACACCATAATGTTCTTTCAGCTGATAACTGTCTATACACCAGCTTTCTAACAGTGCATATGAACATTTCCTTTAAACATACATGGCTTTCATGCTCATGATTAATGAGCATTAAAATAAAACAAGAACTACCAACAACATACCAAATATTTCTAATTCTACCAAATTAAAAGTTACAATAACTCCGTCCGGGGTATTGAGAAATAACTTCAAAAAGATGATATCATTCATCAGTGTACAGATATACAGATCTGGGTAGGTACCGCGCTCTTGTGTAATGGTATCATGTGAAGTGGGTGTGATGATCAAGTGCTTAAAAAGCATGTGAGGACAAGCAAACCCTGCAGACCAGTTCTGCTCCCATGGAAGCAGGCAGGGCCTCCAACCTGCTTACTGACGGAAAATGTATGTGGATAACTTGGTTTTGCATGTCAACTCAACAGACATCTCTGCATAAAGAGTGAACTTTTACTTTTTTAAAAGTACGAACTGCAATATTAATTGTGCTTCTGTGTTATAATTACATCAAAAGGTTGATGTGGTTTTAATATTGTAAATGCTGTTTCAAATTATCTTAGTACTCTCAAAAACCCTTGAGATGTCCCATCTTGATTTCAGAGGACTCCCACATGTCTTTCTAATATGTTGTATGCAACTTCATCTCAGACAAACATCACTGCTGGTGTGCAGGGCCGGGCAATACTGGAAATTGTGTTGTTTTCTGCTCCAATTACCGTGCCATGCTGTGTGTTTCTCTTCGTTAATGGGGTCATGTTATTCAGCTTAAGAAGTAAAACAATATTTCGTGAGACCTCTCGTTACATTCTTCTGTTTAACCTCCTTGTTGCAGACACTGTACAGATGGTACTGGGTCAGTTACTGTACCTACTGGCTGCTTGTAGAATAAGACTAACATATCCTGTATGTGGTGTTCTTGCTGTGCTTGCTATTCTCACCAAGGAAATCTCCCCTCTCACACTGGTGGTGATGTCTCTGGAGAGATATGTAGCTGTGTGCTACCCACTGAGGCACTCTGCCATCATCACCATCAGAAACACAGCAGTGGCTGTCACTGTGGTTTGGACCTTCAGTTCACTAAATATTCTCACTCGGGTTCTGTTACTGTTAGATTTTCCTTTTGAAGACCTGGAGAGTCTGCAGATGAAAGATTTTTGTGCCGAAGAAAACATGTTTGTTGGTCCAGTGTCTGATGATTATAGCAAAGCGTACACTTATTTTCTTTTTATATCAGCAAGTGTGGCAGTCACTTCTTCCTATATCTGTGTGATGATAGCAGCCAGGTCAGCCTCCACAGACAAAGCTTCAGCTCGCAAGGCCCGCAACACACTGCTGCTGCATCTGGTGCAGCTGGGCCTCAGTCTCTCTTCAACTATACACAACCCCTTGGTTACTGCCATCTCAAAAATCACTGACAGAGTAATCATTATACGTATCTGGAGTATTTTTTATGTGTCTTTAATCCTTTTTCCCAGATGTCTAAGCGCTCTCATCTATGGCATCAGAGACCAGGCCATCAGATCCATCCTCATGTACCATCTATGTTGCCGACTGAAACTTGGACCATCCCAGCCAAGGCTGATGTCTCATCCTAGGCAACATTGAAGAGATGTATATTGATTTAAAAGTAGCCCAATTTCTCGAAACTCAAACAGAAAATAAATAAAAGCATTTTATTTTGAAAAAAAATAAACTGATTTTACTATACTGGCTGATGAAATGTATACTCTATATACGTGTAACTAATATCAATAATTCCAATATACTAAAATAAGCTCAGCTTAGTTTGATCAAAGGGATTTGTATTCTTTATGAAATATTCATACTCTGTATATACTACATTTTAGTTAAATGTATTTTCCATTGTTGGCAATTCAACAATTTATCATTGCATTCTTTGTGATTTGGTGGGTTGGACGTCATTGACAACTCACAGCCAACAGCACTGGTATATTTTTATTTGTAAAGCTGCTACCATTTTCAATCTCAATAAAACTTCCAGATGAAATAAAGGTAAAGAAAGAATAATTCTACCATGAAAAAGGGGGGTTACATACATATAGAGTAAATATTTTGTATTTTTAAATCCACTGCCGAATTCTAACACTTTTGCGAAAAAACGAAACAAAAACCCTATATAATATAGGTCCTCAATAAAAATGCTAATGTATTGTAAATTTACTCTGTATACAAGTTTCTTTTAAAGGGGAAAAAAGCGAAATCATTTCACCGCTAGGTTTGCTGTTGTGCACTGCCTGTAGACCAAAACAAAGTGCGTCATGAGCCACTCCTCCCTCTACCTCTGCTCTCCACCCCCCACCCCACTCGCCTCGTCTGTGCAGCCGAGGACCGCAGCATCTCCACGGACTGTTACATCCAGACGGTCCCCGTGTTTCTTCCGCAGGCTCCACTTCACTCAGCTGCCCGATATACCCGCTGCTTCTTCCCACATTAACCTGAATAACAAACCAGGGCTCGGTGCTCCAGTTGGATCCAGACGGAGAGCCAGGGCTAATGTTAGCTGGGAAGCTAGGGGAGGCTAACTGGCTGTGCTGGCAGCTGAGTGAAGTGGAGCCTGAGAAGGAAGTACCAGTTAGCCCCCACTAGCTGGGAGGCTAGCGGAGGCTAACTGGCTGTGCTGGCAGCTGAGTGAAGTGGAGCCTGAGTAGGAAGCACCGGTTAGCCCCGGTTTCACTACAGGCAGATTCACTCGCCACAGGGGCGAGGAAATAAAATCTAAATTCACATGAACGTACATGAAATCGCAGCCGGACCGGCTTGTAAACAAGGGGCTGGAGATCAACACAGAGAGAGGGTGTGTGAGGTCAATTTACTCTGTATACAAGTTTCTTTTAAAGGGGCAAAAAGCGAAATCCTTTCACCGCTAGGATTGCTGTTGTGCACTGCCTGTAGACCAAAACAAAGTGTGTCATGAGCCTAGTTCTTCAAATAGCAATTTTTTAATTCCTTCAATCTAGAAATGATGAATTTTGCTTATTGCTCCTTTAAGACATTCAAAACAGAACATTCAACAAATGTCATAAATTTAGATACTTGTTCAGGTTGTAGGAGCTTGACACCCAGCAGTGCACAAAGATGATTAATGGGAATAAGGTCTTTAAGTGTATTATCTGGCTCAGTTTTATCCAAAATAAATCATATTCATTGTAATCTTAAACTGTAATGAGTTTATCAGTTACAATTCATAGTTCCTCCACACACACACACACACACACACACACACACACACACACACACACACACAGAGTACAAGCGAGTTAAGTAGTTTGTCTGTAGCTCAGTAGAATCCACAGGGAGCAGAGTCTGACTCACACAAACAGGAGGCAATTACATTAATGATCGTCCATGAAACAATAATAATGCAGCATATATTGTTATGAGATTATGCAGGGAACACCTCCCAGGAGACTGATCTCACAGTGACTTCATTAAATATTTATAGGGAAAGAAACTGTTGTAACTTCATGATAAAATATCACAGCAATAAAAAGCAAAAGGCCCAAAAAGACCTCCATCTTTCTTCATCTCAGATTTCCCAAATCTTTTCTCAAATTCATCCCAAATAAAATGTACACCACGTTACTTCCTGTGGAGGTGGAGGTTGGTTGACAGTATGTTAAAGTTTCAACAACCCTCTCAGTCCTGATGTATGATGGTCAGTTTGGTCAGTACCAGAACCGACCCTTGATTAAAGACACACAAGCTACAGTCACTCACATTAAGCTGGGTTCTCCGTTCTTGAAGTATAAATCTCGCTGGCCTGCCTAGAAGTATTGCATTTTCCTGATTACACCCCAACAAATGCTCTCTGCCCTGCCTTTAAAACACATCCTCATGCTCCCCAGTTGAGGACTGGCCTGTCCTGGTCCATAAATCAAACACACCCACACTTCACTCTGTGTCAGTTATGTTGTATCTCTGTGTAACAATATGAGATCCCAGGCTCAGACTGAAAGCATTTTCTGTGTAGTTTGTATGTAGTTAAACTACTGTCTTTAAAATACTTTTACTCTGACAAGCTCAACATTTGTTGGAGGCAGTTCAGATAAATTTAACTACTTCTCATAGTGAGGAAGCCAGTTTGGTAAACCACCATTTAAATGTAGTTTCCCCGATACTGCTAGATCCATCAAAAGAGAAGACAACACAACACCACAGACTGTCTCAGACAAAATGCTAGTACTCATGTAAGCATTTTGTCAACCTTACACCTTCTTCGACACAACACCAATCTGCGGCTTATTAAAGCACAGTAGCACTTTGAGCTAACATCAACATGCTAACATGCTCACAATGACAACGCTGATATGCTGATGTTCAGCAGGTATAATGATGATACCATGTTCACTTTCTCAGCTGAAGGAATTCGGTCAAGAACCAAAATATTGGACACGTTAAAATGTTTACGTCATGGTGGTGTTAGATGAGAAGTCAGAGAATTCCCAGAGTTATTGAGTTATAGTCTAGTAGGAAGGGGGGGTCCCCATGGTCACAGTGGATTTCTAAATGAAACCTATGTTTTTGGAATTGTGAGGGTCTGTAGATAATGAATTTTGATGTTCCCATCGCGAAAAAGGGTAGTCCTCGGAATTCCGGCGGAATGTCGAATTCCGTCAATCGGAATATATGGAAAAAATTAAAAATCAAATGTATCCACAACTTTTGAACCATATATTGTACAGAGACAAATAGACCATCTTTTTTGCATAGATTAAGCATGAGAAATCAATTAAAATGGTTATTTTAATGATTTAAAATGTATGTCTATGCGTAATTGGCTTTTCTTTGCAAAATTTAGCAGAAAAAATATGAAAAAAGCTATGACCTATAGGAAATCTTCCCAATTTGTCGGTATTTGGTGAGAAACATCAGCTTTTTAATAGCTATAGAAAACTGCCCAGCACTCTAAGCTTTCATTTGATTGGTTACATGTTGCTGTAACTAAAAAAATAAAGTCTGGGAGACTGTTAGAGCTATGTCTACTCCCAAATTTGTGATAGACAGGTCAAAATGAGGGATAACCATAACTCTTGAATCATACATCATACATATATAAATGAACCAATTTTTTAATGTAATTTTTTATTTTACAAATTGATTATGGTATTCTCTTGATGACTGAAGTAGTTTTTATGTATTTAGTCCAAATAGTATTTCTATGGGCTGAAATATGTGCCACCAGAAACTGAATTTGAATCATTTATATTTGAATTTGAATTTCTAAACTTGAATAATTGCATTGAAAAACTGAATTTGAATCACATAATTTGAATTTTTTTTTTTTAAGATTTTTTTGGGCATTTTTAGCCTTTAATGTATAGGACAGACAAGCGTGAAGGGGGGGAGAGAGAGAGAGGGAGTGACATGCAGCAAAGGGCCACAGGCTGGAGTCGAACCCGGGCCGCTGCGGCAACAGCCTTGTACATGGGGCACCTGCTCTACCACTAAGCCACCGACGCCCCATGAAATTGTATTGTTAATTTGAATCATTGCATTGAAAAACTGAATCTGAATAGTATAATTTGAAATTGAATTTATTTCTATATATCTTCACATTCAGTTCTCACAATTCATACTGAGTTCTCAAAATTCAATTTCAATTTACTGTGACACTGTGTTAAGGATGAAGGAAGAGCAATCGAGCGCAGATACGTAGGACTCCTCTTCGGCCAATCAGCACCTACGTTTTTGAGAACGTAGGAAGAAGCGCTCACCTTGATCCATAGACCATAGACGATAGGCTTGTTCGAAATGAACTGCGCCTCGCCTGAAAAGCAGACGAGAGCAGGCGGCCGCAGTGGGGGGCGGTGACAAAAAGCTGCGGTGAAGTCGGACAGTTTCCCGACAGTTTCCAGCAGCCTTCAGTCCGTACAGGAAGTCACAGACACACTTACATCCTGTCTGGAATGATGTCAATTCATTAAAAAAGTGATCAGACCCATACTGGCGATCAGCGCACAATGGATGCCGGTTAGTTTTGTGTCCAACTTCATCCCGACTTGCTCTGACGTATTACAAAAGTGGACGGCGTCCCGACTTGCTCTGACGTATTACAAAAGTGGACGGCGATAAGACCGCGAGAGCGAGGCGGCCGCAGTTTTTAGAGCCAGGCGCTGCAGTTGCTCTCCACCGACTGCACCAGCAGCCATTCCTCCTCTCTCGTCCTCTACCTGTTGCGCCTCTCTCTCTTTCTCCTCCTCCGTTCTTCAGTTTCACGAAGCTCTTCGTCAGTGTATTCTGGCTCAAATAAATAAGGGCGGCCATCAAACTCTGCAAAATAAAATTCCTCCTCCTCAAAGTCTAAGTCTGGCAAAAAGTCAGCCATTATTCTATAAATCTTTCATAAAATAAATGAATGAACTTTTCAGGCTACTGTCCGGTTCTGCCTTCCAGCTGTTGCTGCTTGTTCAGGCACGCTATGAGATCGCTGCTAGTTCTCGCAATATTTCGGCCACCCTTTGGAAAGCAGAGCTAAATGGTAAACAAACATGGCACAACACCGGTAAGGTAAGACAACACGTTTACATGTCGTTTTCTATATGTTCTCTGACATTTATCCTAACGATATGAGGCGGTCTTTGTGGAAAAAAAGCTTGTTTAGTGGACTAACTTTGCACTTGAAGGTTGCCCGTTCACTTACATATCATAATTAAAACAACTGGAGACTGATCACTTTTTTAATGAACTGACATCATTCCAGACAGGATGTAAGTGTGTCTGTGACTTCCTGTACGGACTGAAGGCTGCTGGAAACTGTTGGGAAACTGTCCGACTTCACTGCAGCTTTTTGTCACCGCCCCCCGCTGTGGCCGCCTGCTCTCGTCTACTTTTCAGGCGAGGCGCAGTTCATCTCGAACAAGCCTATTGTCTATGGTCTATGGATCAAGGCGAGCGCTTCTTCCTACGTGCTCAAAAACGTAGGTGCTGATTGGCCGAAGAGGAGTCCTGTGTATCTGCGCTCGATTGCTCTTCCTTCATCCTTAAACTACCCGGATGTCTGTCACAGTAAATTGAAATTGAATTTTGAGAACTGAATTTGAATTGTGAGAACTGAATGTGAAGATATATAGAAATAAATTCAATTTCAAATTATACTATTCAGATTCAGTTTTTCAATGCAATGATTCAAATTAACAATACAATTTCAAATTATGTGATTCAAATTCAGTTTTTCAATGCAATTATTCAAGTTTAGAAATTCAAATTCAAATATAAATGATTCAAATTCAGTTTCTGGTGGCACATATTTCAGCCCATAGAAATACTATTTGGACTAAATACATAAAAACTACTTCAGTCATCAAGAGAATACCATAATCAATTTGTAAAATAAAAAATTACATTAAAAAATTGGTTCATTTATATATGTATGATGTATGATTCAAGAGTTATGGTTATCCCTCATTTTGACCTGTCTATCACAAATTTGGGAGTAGACATAGCTCTAACAGTCTCCCAGACTTTATTTTTTTAGTTACAGCAACATGTAACCAATCAAATGAAAGCTTAGAGTGCTGGGCAGTTTTCTATAGCTATTAAAAAGCTGATGTTTCTCACCAAATACCGACAAATTGGGAAGATTTCCTATAGGTCATAGCTTTTTTCATATTTTTTCTGCTAAATTTTGCAAAGAAAAGCCAATTACGCATAGACATACATTTTAAATCATTAAAATAACCATTTTAATAGATTTCTCATGCTTAATTTATGCAAAAAAGATGGCTTATTTGTCTCTGTACAATATATGGTTCAAAAGTTGTGGATACATTTGATTTTTAATTTTTTCCATATATTCCGATTGACGGAATTCGAAATTCCTTTTTTGCGATGGGAACATCAAAATTCATTATCTACAGACCTTCACGATTCCAAAAATATAGGTTTCATTTAGAAATCCACTGTGACCATGGGGACCCCCCCTTCCTACTAGACTATTACTTTTTATCCACTGCTCATCATTATTATTATTATTATTATTATTATTATTATTATTATTATTATTTATTGCTGTTTCTTGTATTTTTTGTACTTTTTTTCTGCATGCCTAGTTTTTTAAAGTTTTTTAAATATTGAAATCTTTAATTTGACTCTTTACCCTTGACTGCTGTAACACTGGAATTTCTCAGTTGTGGGATCAATAAAGGTGTATCTTATCTTATCTTATTAGGATGCATCCTGAGCAAAACATCAATGGGTGGATCACATTTAGTTGTTAAGACATTTCAGTCTGGATCAAAGTGTTGGACTGACTGACTGACATCTAAATAATCTAAAATATAAAAACAGATAAATAGTAATATATCATGAAGATGTGCTGTGTGTATGTACTTTTCAATATTACAAAAATGGCTACCTGTAATGTTTTTATATAGGCTGCTGGGTGAGAGTATGTTAAATGTGCACTGTACTCAGGTATCTCTGTAATACTGTATCTCTGAGATTTTTTTCATTTTTAAATCACTAATTCGCAAAAAAAAGTCTGCCTTTAATGTCATGTAATGTAATGTAAACACAGAAAAAACTGAGACAGTTGTTTTTGGCCCCAAAGATCAATAGTCAGTGCTCACCTTGACGCCATGACACTAAAACCTACAAATCAAGCCAGAAATCTTGGTGTAGTTCTGGACTCAGACCTAAATTTCAATAGTCACATTAAGACAATTACTAAATCAGCCTACTACCACCTTAAAAACATAGCAAGAATAAAAGAATTTCTGTCTAAACAAGATACAGAAAAACTTGTTCATGCTTTCATTTTCAGCAGGCTGGACTATTGTAACGGTGTCTTCACAGGCCTGAGTAAAAAATCAATCAGACAACTGCAGCTCGTCCAGAACGCTGCTGCCAGAGTCCTCACCAACACCAAGAGAGTGGAGCACATTACACCAGTGCTTAAGTCACTGCACTGGCTTCCTGTGTGTCAAAGGATAGACTTTAAAATCTTGTTACTTGTCTATAAAGCACTAAATGGTCTCGGGCCTAAATACATCTCTGATATACTTGTACGTTATGAAGCATCCAGACCCCTCAGATCATCTGGAACAGGTTTACTCAGTGTTCCCAGGATCAAAACCAAACAAGGTGAAGCAGCCTTTAGTTTCTATGCTCCCCGCCTGTGGAACAAACTTCCAGAATATCTGAGGTCAGCTGAAACTGTCAACTCATTTAAATCAGGGCTTAAAACATTACTATTTACTGCAGCTTACCAGTGAACTAGATATGTAACTTATTGTTAGGATAATCTGTAGCTATTGTTTTTATATTTGTCTGCTGTTGCTTTTGCTTTATGTTTGCTTTTTAAGTGCATTTTCTGCACTGTTTTTCTTGCTTTTAGCTTTTGTTTTTAATGATCTATTGTTCCTTTAATGTTTTATCTTAACGTATTTCTCTTGTAAAGCACATTGAATTGCCTTGTGTATGAATGGTGCTATATAAATAAAATTGCCTTGCCTTGCCTTGCCTAAGGCTGTGCAATTAATCGTCAGGGCCCAGTATTTTAAAACTTGTAAGCTGGATCAGAATAATCGGGATAATGAAATCCTCCTTTTCCCAGTCAGGGATCAAGGTGATCCTGCTGACTTTATCTGGGTATTTCAAAACATTGGCAGGGTGGATCACTTTGATCCCAATCTGACTGGATACGGATTTCCAAATCTCATGACTCCGCCCCCAGATCTGAAACATAGCGGACTACTTCACGAAAGGAGCAGTTGGTAGCACAGCTTTCACATCAAAATGTAAATTTACCGTTATCTAATGTATAGCGTTTTTAAGACCATACGAAGGCCACCCACCATCTAATGTGAGCCAGCTATTTGAATTGTCACCTACTTAAAACGTGGGCGTACCAATCTCTAATTGAGCCGAGGTCATGCTAACGGTAGCTAACGCGGCTCCATTGACTTGCATGTTAAAGGGATAGTGTACCCAAAAATGAAAATTCAGCCATTATCTACTCACCCATATGCCGAGGGAGGCCCTGGTGAAGTTTTAGAGTGCTCACATCCCTTGCGGAGATCGGCGGGCGGAGAGGAGAGCACACCTAATGGCTGACGCCACCCCAGACTAACGTCCAAGAACACAAAATTGAATCCACACAGTATCTCCATACTGCTCAAGTGTCCTGAAGCCCCGACATAAAAAGTTGTTTCAAAAAACGTCATATGAACTCTGTTTTTAGGTCATATGAACTCTGTTTTTAGCCTCACTGTAGCCTGTAGCTCTAACTGCTTCTCTGTGCTCCATGTTCACGTGTGTGTGCCTGCGCGAGACCAGCGAAAGCATGAGCTTTGCTCATCCGTGTTTACATCACGTGACACGTGCACCGCAGGGGGAGACAACGGTAGCCACAGAGCTAAAAGATAATTTGCACTACGGTCTTTTAGCAAAGGACAGCCCAACATGTCTGAAGACTTTGCAATTGAGGAGGAACAGCATTTCTTTGTTGAGCCGTATTTGTTTGGCACCGAGTATACGCACGGAACTCAGGCTACTGGACGAAGCAGCTGCCGCAGCTCATGAGCCTAACCCTCAGCCAGCCGCAGAATGCCGGAGTCGAGCACTGGAAACCTGGTGGTGTAGTTGTTTCAAATGCAAAGCAATGCCAACGGATGAGGAAAGTCTTTGCTGCTCAGACTGGGAATTGGCTATGCCTGCACTTGAGAATCTGGACATCAGTACTGACGAGACTGCTGCTCTTCAGAGACCGTGCATCACCGATCACCCTGAGCACGCACACGTGAGCGCGGAGCACAGAGAAGCAGTCAGAGCTACAGGCTACAGTGAGGCTAAAAACAGAGTTCATATGACGTTTTTCGAAACAACTTTTTATGTCACGGCTGCAGCACACTTGGATCACTACGGATCAACAGTAACGAGATACTTTGAGGATTCAATTTTGTGTTCTTGGACGTTAGTCTGGGGCGCCGTCTGCCATTAGGTGTGCTGCCCGTTCCCCCCGTCGATCTCCGCAAGGGATGTGAGGACTCTAAAATTTCACCAGGGCCTCCGTCGGCATAGGGGTGAGTAGATAATGGCTGAATTTTCATTTTTGGGTGCACTATCCCTTTAAGTAGCTAGCAGGCTAGCGAGGTAGCTGGCGTTGTTGATGCATTTTGCGAACTATGGCTTAATTTAAAAGAGAATTAATCTGAAGTACGTCATACATGAACTCTTTAATCACCAACCTGTTCAGAGTTTAACGTTATGTTATCTCTGCCTTAACTTTTGAAATACCCAAATGCAGCCTTTATCTGGATTAAAGGGTGGATTGGATTACCAGAACTGAAACGATGATGGTCAAACGATTTCAAAATTAATGAAATCGAGGGTCTGTGTGTGTGTGTGTGTGCGCACGTGTCTGTTTGCATGTGTGTGTGTGTGCATCGTGGCCAAACACCGCTGTGCGCGATACAGAGAGCAGAGGAGAATTGTAAACGTGTGACCATGTAGAGACAGAAATGGCATGCCGTCATGTAAACAATATGTCATCACGTGCGCTGCATAATCGTTTGCATAATCTTGATTTCAATTTTGACCAAAATAATCGTGATTATGATTTTTTCCATAATCGAGTAGCTCTACTTTAATGTGTAATGCTATCACATGATGAATACTGTAGCATTTTCTTTGTATACCTGACATCACACAGAAGCTCAGTGTGTGGATGTGAAGGGATGGTGTGTGTTTCCTGATGCAACAGCACTGAGCTCTGTCCTCTGAGAGTTGTGTTAACACTGAGGTTAATAAGCGTTGAACTTTATGTTAAAGAAAATGCTCTGAAAGTTAATCTCCTCTTCACCCACTGACCCCAGAATAGCAGAGACCCTGAGCTCAGTGTGGAGCGTTCAGTCTCACTCATGACCTCTACATGCAAAAAATATCCAGGTTTTTGCCAATATTCAGAGAAAAGACAGCACACCCACTAAGCTGTTCACATGGCTGATGAAACGAATATTACACTGATATTCTCTTTCACGTACAGCCATGCGCACTCTGATTAACGTGCCCTACAATGGCGTTTATGAGCAAATACCTGCACAACTAATGACGTTCACATCAGCCTCAGGGGGACCATTTATTGACTGCTAACTAATCTTTACATGCTAACATGCTAAGATAAGAAGGTAAACATTATACCTGCTTAGCATAAGAACGTTAGCAACATCTTTGTAAACACGTTAGCATATAGC
>NC_065508.1:654213-661839 GCF_006386435.1 Epinephelus moara | reverse complement strand
TAGATGGCTTCTTTCACACCTCTTTCAATCCATCTTTCTTCCCTGGCCAAGATGTGGACATTGCTGTCCTCGAAAGAGTGTCCCTTCTCCTTTAGATGTAAATGGACAGCTGAGTCTTGACCTGACAAGCTGGCTCTCCTGCGCTGTACCATGCGCTTGTGGAGTGGTTGTTTTGTTTCACCATTGACGTCTTGAGATCTCTCCCCAGATGACTTCACACCCATTCACACCTGGTCCCATCTAACCCTAACGACACACATGATGGACGGGTGAGTCAACGACTCACATGTGACCTTAACAACTCTGTAAGGGTCCACACCCATACGGAATTTAAAGCCTGTGACTCCACACCAGTCCTTTAGAACTGAAGAAGCCTCCTGGACAAGAGGTGAAACATCACCAAGAAATGCAAGCAAGTCCTGTTGCCCATGGTATAGCACTTCTGATTACCATGACCTGGATGACTGAGATGCCACCAGGACATAGTTCAGGGTGTGGAGTAGTGGGGTAGTGTGTTAGAACCTGTGTAGGTTAAAGACCAGCCGGGCTGCTGCATTCTCAAATAATTGTTATGAGAGGTCGGGGTGGTAGATACAGGCTCATCGGTCAGGAGTAAGCTGCAGAAATCTAGGTGTAAATTATAGCTGCTGCACAGCAATGGTCGGGGCCGGGCAATTTTAGGCAACATTAGGCAATTCTGAGCAACAAGCAGAGTGTAGGAAGATGAAAAAAAAGGTGGCATTCTAGGCATAAGCGACTATGCTCTATCTCACTGAGCTAATTAGCAAGAGACAACTCTGCGGTATATATGTTTAAAACTTCTTCTAGCTCATTATACTGATAAGAAGTCATAATCTATTTCATCATAAAACACTGAATGTGTGATATATGTAAAAGCCCATGTGAAAAATGTAATACACACACACTAATACAAAGCATATCACAACATAGAAGTTACATCATATAATTATGGCATGCCCTTCAAATTGTGGATGAGTGGCTGAAGTGATCAGACTCATAATATACAAAGGAAAGAAAAAACTCAAGAACAAGAAAGTAAGAATAACATTAACTGCTAGCAATTATGAACAAACTGGCCTGATCTAGCTTAAAGCTAAACATTATCCATGGTGACGAAGATGAAAACATTTTTTAAAATGTAAAAGTAGCTATTGGATAGACTCTGCATACTGACTGACAGCTAAGCCAAATAAACAGGGGAAAGAGAGAAGGGATATCAATATTTTATTATTACTTATTCTAAAACTCCCAAAACTGCTGGGATTGCAATAATTTATTTTCAGCGTATTACTCCAAGATCAAGTTGGAACTAGAATGTGTGTTTCTTGGATAAAATAGGATCTCTATAGTCCAGTCAATCAGACACAAAAATGGGCCCAACCCAGGAGAAAATAGTAATGTTTTATAGTTTTTATCGGTTCTAACACCCTTCTACATCGTATACTAAAAGTTTACCTTTGTGGATTCCGTGGGAAATCCACAAAGACAATGATAAATATGCTTTATAACAGGGGTGTCCAAAGTCCAGCCCGCGGGCCAAATGTGGCCCTTCAACCGATTTTAAACGGCCCGCGGCTGGTCGGTAAAAATACATTATTTGTGGCCCGCCACACAGTATTGGTTAATCAAACAAGTTCAGTTTGCAATTTTTTGGTTCACCTCACGATGGCAGCACTGTCACACAGTTTGTGGTTTGTAGACATGCAAAGTAGGACATCAGGTAGGAACCACGCAGGCGGAACTAATGTTTTCATATGTAAACAGACCATAATCAAGGTCAGAGCATCTTTGGTAGCAGACCTAGCAGACATGGCCACAGCAAAGAAGCAAAAAGTTGACAGCGAGGGTTGTGTAAGGAAATTGCTCAACTTCAGCAAACACTGAAATGAAGAGACTCGGAGAACCACGGAGAAAAATTACAGCCGAACGGATTACGTTCTTTGCATCATAGAACTCAGCAACACAAGTTGTAGATCACAAACAGTATGAAACAGCACAAACAGCCCCGCTTATCCAACTTCCAAAAGCCTTTATACTATTGAGTGTGTGGGCATCTGTTCATTTGTGTGCGTGTGTGTGTGTGTGTGTGTGTGTGTGTGTGTGTGTGTGTGTGTGTGCAGGTCTGGGATTATGATCTAATTGTCCCAATGGGTTTGATTTCTTGGGAAACCTAAGTGTTTTCTGCTCCGTTTGATTTCTGAGAATTGGAACTGCGCACAAACCTCAATTTGTCAAAACAAGTCCTTTATCGGAGTTTCCCTAGCATTCCGAACGTCACTTAACTCAAAAACAACTTCTTATAAGGATTCTTTCCTATTGCAAAACCTAGCCTATCTGTTCCAACGGTCAGGTCACCCTGACCCAAATGTTCTGCCCCATTTGGTTTTCCAGAACTTGACTACACAAGAACTACTCAATTTACCACAATAAATCTTTATAAGGAGTCCTTCTTATTGCCAAATCTGACATTTGATCAACTGTTTCTAAGACCTTGTGCAACTGACATTATTTTCACCTTTGATATAGAATGATACATTATCTGCCTCTACAGTTGCCGCTTTAAGGAGCGGTGGAAAGTCGAATACTTCTTCACTGAAAGCCAAAACAGTTGTGTTTGTCTCATCTGCCAAGAGACCACTGCTGTTACGAAGGAGTTCAATGTGAAGAGACATTTCGAGACTAAGTATAAGTCATACCAGCAGTTGTCCAGCAGCGAACGGGAAGAGAAAGTGAAGCAGCTCGAAGCTAACCTAGCCTCCCAGCAGCGGCTTTTTACTCGGGCCAAGGAGTCAAAGGAAAACACCACCAGGGCCAGTTATGAAGTGGCAATGCTTATTGCAAAACATGGAAAGCCTTTTACTGAAGGTGATTTTGTGAAAGATTGTGTGCTGAAGATGGTGGATAACATTTACCCTGAAAAGAAGCAGGAGTTTAATAATGTGTGCCTTGCTCGCAAGACGATGGCACGGAGAATTGAAGAAATGTCCTCAGACATCAAGAGACAAGTCAGCAGCAGAGGGGGGGATTTTGACTTTTTCTCCCTTGCCTGCGATGAAAGCACCAACATCACTGACACGGCTCAGTTGCTTATTTTTTTGCGAGGAATTGATGATAATATAAACATTACTGAAGAACTGCTTGATCTCCAGAGTCTTAAAGGCCAGACCAGAGTGGATTTATTTCAGTCTTTCTCTTCAGTTGTTGATGACATGAAACTGCCATGGAGAAAATTGAGCGGGATTAGCAACGGATAGCGCTCCCACAATGGTGGGTGAACGAAGTGGATTAGCCTCGCTGATATGCAACAAAGTCAGTGAGCACGGGGGCAATGCCATTAAACTCCACTGTATAATTCACCAGTAGGTCCTATGTGTTAAATGGGTTCAGTTTGAACATGTTGTAAAACCATTAGTGAAAACTATAAACTTCATTTGCGCTGAAGCACCGCCACTTTCAGAAATTTCTCCTGGACATGGAGGCAAAGTATGGAGATGTGATTTACCTCAACGATGTGAGGTGGCTCAGTTGGGGGTCTGCGCTGAAACGGTTCTTCTCTCTCAGGAGGGAGATTGAACAGTTTTTGGCTGAAAAGGGGCAGCCAATGGGAGAACTATCAGATCCTGCCTGGCTGGCAGATTTGGCGTTTCTGACTGACATCATGAAGCATTTGAATGCGCTGGAGTGATCAGCCAACTATACGCACACATCAAGGCCTTTATGACCAAACTCCAGCTGTTCAAAAAACACCCGTCACAAAGAGAGCCCAACACCGCACACTTCCCCACACTGCGAGAGGTAATGGACAGTTTTCCATGGGAAAACTTCAGTGCGCAAGTGGGAAAATATGCAACAGAGATCGCATTTCTCTGCACAGTTTAATGGACGCTTTCAGGATTTTGCTGTCATTGAAAAAGACATGCTCCTTTTCTCGTCTCCCTTCTCTGTGGATCCCGATGATACCCCACATCACCTGCAGCTGGAGCTCATTGAGCTGCAGTGTCTTGATGAGCTGCGCAGCCAACACCAGCAGCTCTCACTTGTGAACTTTTATCAGCAGCTGGATAAGGACAGGTTCCCCGAAATACGGGCACTTGCCAAGAAAATGCTGAGCTTGTTTGGGTCAATGTACATGCGTGAGCAGGCCTTCTCTGTTATGAACCTGAACAAGACCCGCTTGAGGTCTAGATTAACTGATTCCCACCTACGTGACACTTACGCATCACAACCACAGCTCTCAAACCAGACCTGACATGTTTGCTGCAGTCGAGATCCCAGTTTCACCCAACTCATAAGTCATGGTGAGTTGTCTGTCTCAGATGGTCATCAAATTGACTAAACTTTAAAACTGGATTCCTAACTGCTAGTTTATAGCCTAATTGTTGAGAAATATTTGCTGTGTTATTGATGAGCCCTTATGAGACGTGAGATCAATAACGTGTTGTATTGTTTTTATTGATAACTGAAGGTTTTATATTTCGTGTTGATATTTCAGTAACAGTTCAGTGCACTTGAACTTTTGCACTTGTAAAATTGAACTTTGAACAACTGTTTGCTGTGTATTTGTAGACTCACAAGTAAGTCTTTAGACGCTTTGCTTAACTAAAGACTGATGACTTTCTCCCTGATTTTGTGTTTAGATGGGCGGATACAATTTCAGAGTTTAAAAAAACTCCCTATGTTGCAGAACCAATAGTAAATCCGCAGGGCGGTCCTTCGGTGGCTCGCTGAACTCTTGTGCTTGTAAACATAGTCCCACTAGAAACACGTGTAGCGGTACAAAATGGCTCAGCCGCACTCGCAGAAAAAGCCGTCAAAGTTAGTGGATGTTTGTCGCGTTTGCGGCGACACATTCTCGCCAACTAAAAGAAACAAACATAATCTTTTACAAGGCCATGACCCATCCGTCCGGCCGGACTATAGAGGGAATCGCCTTGTTATTTACAAACACTTCCGGGTAGAAAACCAGCAGAGCTTTTAGCTATATACATATATATATATATATATATATACATCACATTTTTCACATCACTGTATCACCGTTTAGACTAATCCGATGTTTGTAAAGTCTATAAACATAATGATTGAACAAACATTACTATTTCTTAGCCGTTAGCGGTGTCTATAATAGGTAATAACTCATTGAACAGTCCGTGAAAAAAATATTTTTTCCAGCGGATATCTTGACATGATTGAGCTAGCAAAGCAGTTTTGTGTTGCTATGTGTGGTATTTATTCAGTTTTGGGAAATCACGATGTCTAGAAAGCATCAGTGGCTGCAGCTGACAGGGACAGCTAACAGCAGCGGCAAAGCTAACATCAGGACGTCATCTGTTAAAAGCCTCCCGTTGTCGGATACTACATGAAACTACTCCAGTTAGCTCAATCATGTTGTAACTAAGACATCCGCTGGAAAAAATATTTTCTTCACGGATGAGCACACGTTTGATAAAACGGAGCGCATATTTCCGAGAAGGCGTGTCCTTTTCAAAAATGCAAGAGGCGTTGCTTTGTTGCCGGCCGTTTTTGCTGGTGTGTTAAACACACTTTAGAAAGGAGATCAGAGATCTCCACCCTCTGATTGTCTGGTGGCGAGACTAGTGTATTTGAGCTTATTGAAGACCTGTGTAAGTTATGGGGTAGTTATGTTAAAGGAGGCTACTGCATACATTTCAAATTTAAATTGTAAATATTCTTATTATTGTATTATTATAATTAATTTTATTGTGACACAATAACATTAACATTATTAATAATAATAATAATTATTATTATTATTATAGTAGTACAAAATTCACAATTTATTGTGTTGTTTTCTCTGATAAGTTTCTTATTTCATGTTGATGTTTCATAATTCATGCCAGAGTGCTGTGCCTTTGCAGATGTGCAAGAAAGGGTTTTTTGTTATTAATTATTGACAGCCTATTGAATTATTGATTTGGACTAACATGGCGATTTTATTTTATTAAAATATAATTGTTAGTCGAGTACAATCACATTTTATGATTTATTTATTTATTTTTATTTTTTTTAAATATCACACATGACGAAGCATCTGGCCCCCAGTTATTTTCACATGATCTAATCTGGCCCCCATTCAAAAAAGTTGGACACCCCTGCTTTGTAATTTACTGATTTTCTTGGATTAAAAGACGATCATTTTGGGGTACGGGTACCTCCTAATTGCTCATATACATCCAGGACAGGTCATATCTGATGGTTATATGAGAAAGAAAATTTAAAAAAAATGTTTAGATATAAATTATATGAAAATATGTTCAGACGCAGAGATATGCACTTTCTTGTGTGATGCTGTGAGATAATGGCCCCATATTTGGAACCCTGAATTTACCTTGATCCACTGAGTATATAATTGTATATTTTTAATATGTTATTTGATTGTCCCAAGGCATCACAAAAACCTTGAATGACTACTATTGCAATTTTCCCTGAGTCAAACCACAGACTGCCTGACTGATGTAGGCTCTTTGAATCAAACACCAATATTGGAGGGGCAAAAATGAATCATCACTAAAATCTGGCAGCTGATATAGAGCATATTTGTGCTGGAATAAAAATAGACCTTCTCTGTGTTGATTGTGCTCTTAAATTTCACATGAAAAATACAATATATCACCAAGTTTGAAAAAATGTAATAATCTTGACCAAATAAGAACTGAAAACATGTTTCTATCTGTCAGTATGTCAGCGTAGATGAGTCAGTAGATAATTAGTGTGGGTTTTTATCTGGGGAAACAAAGTTTGACAATTAAATGCTTTTAATTGTCAAACTTTGCTTTCAAAATTTTGTGTGTGTTTTAAGGTAAGACTCATATTGGATTAAAGAGATAACAATCACACAATCTCTGTCTCAGAGAAACAGGTGGCTTTCTCAGCCGCTCTGGTGTCCTCAGGTGATGTGACTATCGGACCCTTTCCTAAATACACCCTGCTGATCTTCAAACACGTCACCACAAACATTGGAAATGCCTACAACCCACACACAGGTACCTGAACTCTGAAATCTCAACAATTAATGTACCTTTTGAGCTGATGTCAGTCTGATTGACAGAATTAAAAGTTGATTTTCCCTCTGAAAACAAATGTCCAACAGGTATTTTCACTGCACCGGTGAGAGGAGCCTACCACTTTGTGTGGTACGTAGGTGTAAATGGAGCAACTAATCATGCTGCAGCGGCTGAGTTGGTGAAGAACTCTGAGCACATTTATCTTGCATGGGAGCAACAGACAAACCATTATGGGACAGGCTCTAATTCTCAACTCAACTCAACTCAACTCAAACTTTATTTATAAAGCACATTTAAAACAACCAAGGTTGACCAAAGTGCTGAACAGGTCAATAGAAATAAACAAGCAAATACAATGAGGTACCTAAGAGATATAAGAGTTATAAAATAAGATCAAAATAAGCTAAAATGTTTGGGTGTCCAGCTCAACCTGAGTTAAAAGCCTGAGAGAAGAAGTGGGTTTTAAGAAAAGACTTAAAAACCTCTAGGGTCTGGGCAGACCTAATGTGCAGGGGCAGGCTATTCCAGAGCCTAGGGGCAGCCGCCCCAAAGGCTCTGTCACCTCTGGTCTTCAGCCTAG
>NC_065508.1:645023-653182 GCF_006386435.1 Epinephelus moara | reverse complement strand
TCTGATAGTGAGGAGAGAGATACTTGGCCCAAACGGTCAAAGACAGCAGGTAAAGGAGGCACAGTGGGGTCAGGACCAGGGGCAGTGAGAGTGGAAGCAACTGGCCTAAGGGCAAAAAATGGTGTTGACCTGCTGCTAGAGGTTGGAGATGTTGTGTTTGTGCGTCTGTGGGCTAACACAAAGGTGTCTGACAACTGGTTTCAACATGTCACCTTCACTGGTCATCTGATTTTCACCATGTAAGACAGCAACAGTTCCTCTTTCTCCCCCTCTATGATAGTCATGCAGGTTAATGCTGTCTTAAACAATTCTTGCACTTAATATGTCTGAAATCTGATCTGATCATCTTTAATCAACGTAGCAATGGATGCTAAACATATTCCTTTATTTACCACACTGATCAACACAATGTACAACATTTACACAAAACAAAATGCTCACACATTTTTCACCTGCATCCAAACAAGTAACAATAAACAATAATCATACTGTACCTTCTTTTTAGTTTTTCAGATTTCAAAGTGATTCATTTTTCTGATTCTTCTGTCATTTTAATTAAAGAATAAAAATACTGCAATACTTTCTGTGAGCATGTCTTTATTATGTTTGTTTTAACTTTAAATATGAACATATTGAATGCAGAACATTAAATACATCATTATATAAGTAAGGAGTAAGAATCAGAGATGCTACAGGGGTACTGACGCACCTGGTGACTGGACCTTCATCTGGAAGACTTTCATAAAACACGATTACCAGTTAAATTAAGATGACTTCTGTGAGTCAGACCTATTTTCAGAAAATCAGCTTCATGAAGAAGTTTTAAATTCATTTGCCATAAGTTACCATGGAAATTGATCCCTGCAGATCCCTTTATTTTTCATACCTTCCAAGACGTTGCGATCGCAGCAGTTAAAGCAGCATTTATACCTGTACGTCAGCTCTCTGCACACGTGACCTACGTCTTTGTGAGCATTTATACTTGTGCTGAAGTGTGTCTGTGTCACTCTAAACACACATTACACACACATTATACATACATTAAACACACATTACACACTCATTAAACACACATTATATACACATTACACACACATTAAACACACATTATACACACATTAAACACACATTACACACACATTACACACACATTATACAGACATTACACACACATTATACACACAATACACACACATTACACACACATTAAACATACATTACACACATAGTTTTGAATAGGGGATGTGGGGATGTGGTAAACTGAGTTCATTTGTTTGTCTTTTGTCTGAAGAACAAAAGGGGCCTCAGTTACCATTTTGAGAGGGCTGAGGTTTGAGGGAATATCAGTTTACACAAAGGAATATATCGTCTGTGGAGTCCCGTGATCCCAGCTTGAATGCCAAAATAAATGCTGGGATATCCGTTCTATCAGGTGATCCCAGCTTGAATGCCAAAATAAATGCTGGGATATCCGTTCTATCAGGTTCATTCATGTTACCAACCAATGCATCCTCAGTAAAATGAGTGTGTCAAAACCATTTCTGTGAATTTTAACTGTTCTTGGCAAAATACTAAATAAGTATTGTGTATTGGGACAGTAGTTGGGAAGAAAAGGTGACGTTTCACATGAACAAATAAGAACACAAAGAGAGAAAGACCCAATCACTCAGTTCGTAAACACACAGAGGCAGAAAGCTGAATATCTGAAGTGAGAGGGAAAGTGAGTATTTCAAAGTAAAAGAATATGAATAAATATTATGAAACAAAGAATAATGTAATCTAAAGGTCAGGGCGGAACATGACAACCACTGCATCTGACATTTCCATTAAAGTTACATGGTTTTAATGGCCATGATTAATGACATTAAGGTAAAAGACGACAAAATCCTTAATATTTCTTCATCCTTCTGCCAAAGTAAAAAAGATACTTTTGGCATGTTCACAAAGGAAAATACTATAAGATTGACCACAGTACTATAGAATAGAATATAATATAATAGAATAGAATACAATACAATACAATACAATACAATATTGCTCACTTTGTTGAGTTAAGAATGCTGATGGCATTTGGAACAAACACTTTTGGCCAGAGGCACGCTGTAGCGCCTCCCAGATTTCAGAAGGTTAAACTGACAACGGTTTCTCTTAAACTGGAAAAGTCTGTCCTTTGCGTTTTAGAAAACTTCCGTGTTTATATGACGACGTTTTTGAAACGATCTCCGTTCACACGGTGACGCAAAATAGAGTACAGTAAAGCAGCAGTACCGGATGCTGCAGTTTTAGGACCGTTCAATTTTCCGAGTGGAGGCTGCATTTTTTTTGCTATACCTAAATACTACTTTCTTATTAAATAGTTATAATCAGTGTTGGGCAGTAACACGTAATTTGATTGATGAAGCCCAGGAAACTATACATTACCATTGCCGGCCCTCTCTGCTTCTCTCACCCACACCTAAACACCGGTTCTGTGATACACTAACTGTGTCAGCCCGATTTGCCTGACCTCCGCGGTCCTCTCCGCTCCTCTCACCCACACTTGAGCATCCGTCCAGGGAGGACCGCAGAGGTCAGGCAAAGCGGGCACAAACGGAGCTTTGCATTGTTGTTGTGATGGTCGACTTTCTCACACATGCCTAGTGTCTGGAACCATAATGCGCATGTGCAAAAAATCTCCGTTTTCAGAGGAACTGCATATTGCAAGTTTACATGACAATGGAGACGTTGTCGTTTCCAAAAAATTGCACTCTGGAACCCATTTTCAAACGTTGCGTTTTCAGGCACCCAAAACGCAGCTGTCGTGTAAACGATCAGCCAAAACACAACTAAAGTTTACCGTTTTCAGTTGAAATCGTTGTTGTATGATGTTTACGCATGCGTGGCGTCTGACAGACCTCCGTCATTTTGGCTCTTAGAAAATACGACCTTTTGACTCATTTTTAACTCATTTTTATAGGTTTTTAAAATATTTTAAGCTCAGGCCCTGCTCTGTTATTACGTATTTCATCCACTCGGGTTGTTTAATCATCGGACGGACCGGCCTCAAGTTTTAAACGATTCTGCATGACTGTGCCGACACGACAGCGCCGCAACTACCAGACGCCTAGGCATCTCACCGGGCCCAGTTTCTGGGCTTTTGCCTGCAAGTTTTAAACTCCTGGGTGATCATCATGCCCTGTGAGGACTGTCTTCATACCCACAGGGAAAGAGTGCTTACTAACCTTAGGAAAGATGTCCGGAGACTGTCGGAGGAACTGCGGAGGAAGGACGTCTTGCTGTCAAGCTACATTGAGACAGCTGCTGCACAAAACAAGAAGATCGGTGTCCTGAACTCCACCATCAACTCCATCAACTCCTCCACAGTTGACACTTTGCTACGGGATCCTCTACAACCTCGGTCATCCTCCTGCTCAACCCCAAACCCAGAGAGCAACTGGTCTGAGGTGATAGGTAAGGGAGGGGGGAAGGCGCGGATCACGGATTTTCCACCGCCACGACTCTACCTGTCGAACCGCTACACAGCGCTGACTGAGGCACCGGATCACCCAGGTGAGGATGGCAGGGCCTTCGTGGTTCCTGACCGGTAAATATGGATACATGCTCTTCAGAGATCCATGAAATTAAATGTGGTGTACCCCAAGGCTCAATTTTAGGTCCCGTACTTTTTAATTTGTACATGCTTCCTCTTGGTTGTGTCATCAGGAGACATGGTATTAACTTCCACAGTTACGCTGATGATACACAACTGTACATCTCCATGTCTCCTGATGACACAGGGCCAATTGATGCTCTTTTTAACTGTATCTTGGACATCAAATCCTGGATGGCAGAAAACTTTTTACAGCTCAACCAGGACAAAACTGAAGTTTTACTCATCGGTCCTGAGGCTCAGAGAGAGAAACTTTTATCCAAACTACAGGCATTGTCCTTAAATCCATCAATTCAAGTTAAAAACCTAGGCGTTATTTTTGACTCTGAGCTTACTTTTATTCCACACATTAAGCATGTAACAAAAACAGGCTTTTATCATCCAAAAAACATAGCCAGAGTCCGCCCATTTCTCTCTCGAGCTAACACGGAGATGCTAATGCATGCTTTTATCTCTAGTCGTATCGATTACTGTAATGCCCTGCTTTCTGGTCTTCCCAAAAAAAGTATCTCAGGCCTACAACTTTTACAAAACTCTGCTGCACGTGTGCTGACGAAGACCAGAAGGCGGGCCCACATTACACCGGTTTTAGAATCACTGCACTGGCTCCCCGTGTGTTTCAGGATTGATTTTAAGGTTCTTTTAATGGTTTTTAAATGTCTTAATGGTCTTGGGCCTTCTTATCTTACAGAATTGCTTATACGCTACGAACCCTGAGGTCCTCCGGCACTGGCCTCTTGATCATTCCCATATGTGGAATGGCTGGCCGGAGGATCTGAGGGCGGCAGAGAATGTAGTTATTTTTAAAAGCAGACTCAAGACCTACCTATTTAATCAGGCTTTTAACTAATATTTTCTTAGTTTTCTGATGTTTTACTGTCATTGACACTTTTACTTAGGTTTTAACATCATTCTTAGTTTTTTACTGATATTTTAATGTCACTCTTAGTCTTTTATCAATATTTTGGATGGGAGGGGCATTTCTTCTAACCATGTAAAGCACTTTGTGCTACATTTTTGTATGAAAAGTGCTTTATAAATAAAGATTGATTGATTGATTGATTGATTGATTGATTGATTGATAAACGAGACCTTAGTGTGGGCAAGATTGGAGGCCTCACCAGAGGGGTCGGTTTTATGTAACAGGCCAACTAAGGCCATGTCATCTGCACATTTAATCAATTTAAAATTACAATCATTAAGCGTAAATTCATTTGTAAAAAGGGAAAAGAGCAAAGGTGATAGAACACTGCCTTGTGGGCAGCCTGCGCTTATAATGCACTCTCCTGATAGAGTGCCATTAACACAGACCATCTAAGGACGGCAAGAGAGAAAATCTCTGATCCAAAGAATCAGGTCCTTATCAACATTAAGATGAGACAGCCTTTTCAAAAGAATATGTAGCTTCATAGAATTAAAAGGCTGCACTGAAGTCTACAAATAGGACCCTAGCATATGTTTAGGAAACTTACGGCCTATTTCCACCAGATGCGTGTTGGTTGCATCTCTGCTCCGGCACAGAAGCGGAGCAGATAGGATTCAATTCTAGTCAATGTGTGTGTTTCCACCGACTGCGGCTGTGCTGCGTTCCGGCTCCGTCTCAGCTCCGGCACTCCGGAGCCCTCCGCAACAAATACGCAGGACTTCTATTTTTGCCGGATGTCGGAGCACAACGCAGCAATTCAGCACAGAGCAGATCGTGCGGGGCAGGAAGTCATGCACAGAAACAAAATAAAACATCCGGTTAATTTTCAAAATAAAATACACAGTGTTCACAGCGGATTATATTTCCCTGCACTACACCTTAAACTACATAATGGGCAGAGGCAGGCCTGAAGTCAACAGTTCAGAGGTTTCCAGACGTCTGCACCGCTCCGCACAGCAAACGCAGCCAGTGGGTATTGACGGACGGCTGAGCACGCAGCGGATAACCAGCGCTGCCATTCCGCAACGGACAAGCATCCAGTGGAAATCCAGCATTAAGCTGCTTCGAGACTGAATGTAACAGATTCAACCTTGACTGTTACATATGGAACTATCACCTTTTTAGTGTTTTTTCTCATTAAGGTATTTAGACCCTCCCAGGCCTATCATATATTACCACTAAAATATTTACCTTCCATTTTATTTTTGTACTCAATTTTTGCCTTAAAGATATTCCCTCTTAATTGTCTATTTTTTTTTCTTCATTAATTACATATTACCAGAGCAGAAAGCAGCCTTCCTTTCATTGAGACAGGTTTTCAGTTGTTTAGAGACCCAGGATTTATTATTTGGGAGAATTTTCACTGTCTTTGTTTCAGACACGTAGCGCTCACAAAACGTAATATATGATGTGATAGTGTCCATGAGTTCATCCCCATCCTGACAGGATTCAAAGAGAGTGTCCCAATTTGAATCGTCAAAGCAGTCCTTGAGTTGTTGTTTGCTTTTGTCCGACCAAACCTGTATTTGCTTGGCAACTGGTTTCGTTCTTTTGACCACTGATTTGTATTTAGGCAAAAGATGAATTACACTGTGGTCTGATTTTCCGAGAGGCGGTCTGCATACCGCTTTATAAGCCTCCGGGATGTTGCCATAGCAACCATCAAGCATCCGATTTAAACGTGTAGGACAGTCGACATATTGCTGAAGGGTGGGCAAGCGGTCAGACAAATTACAGGAGTTATAGTCCCTGAGAACGAAGATAGGCTGGTCTGCAGAGCGGACGAGTGCATTATTACAGCTCTCCGTTATTCTCTCCCCTGCTGCTATGTAATTCGGTCCAGGCACATAAGCGAGAATGACAGTGATCTGGCCGAACTCACGCGGGAGATAATATGTCTAAAAGATGCTGTCAATATCTCATCAAATCAAATCAAACTTTATTTGTATAGCACTTTTCATGCATTAAAAATGCAGCACAAAGTGCTTCATAGAATAAAAACATACAACAAAAATATTACATACATATTGAAAACCCGCCCCTCCCACCCCCACATATAAACACACACACACACACACACACACACACACACACGGTCAATACAGTCAATAACATGGCTTGGCCCAGCACCTGATGATTAAGACAGAGCATACACTTATTTTCTTTTTGTATCAGCTAGTGTGGCAGTCACTTCTTCCTATATTGGTGTGATGATAGCAGCCAGGTCAGCCTCCACAGACAAAGCTTCAGCTCGGAAGGCCTGCAACACTCTGCTGCTTTATCTGGTGCAGCTGGGCCTCAGTCTCTCTTCAACTATACACAACCCCTTTGTTACTGCCATCTCAAAAATCACAGACAGAATAAAAAAAAATTGTAGCCTAGGTCTCATCCTAGGCTACATGAAATGATTCAAGCATTATTCTAATTTAAAACAAAGCGTAAGCACTTGAAAATTTCAACATAAAATATGAATTAAGGCATTTCATTTAATGAAAATTCAATCTGATTTTGCCACACTTGCTTATGATATTGATGCTTTATATATGTGTGTTTTCTATAAATAATTTGAATATCGCTAAATAAGTGTGGCCTTGTCTTACTAGAGAACTTTGGGAAATATTTATACTCTAAACATACTACATTGAGTTACAGGTGTACTCTACTGCTGTCAATTGTAAAAATAAAAAAGTGGTTCATATAAGTGTAAAATAAACAATGATCACTTCACTAGAGTCTATACACTGTTATAATAAAAAAAAATGTAAAGAATTAATGTATTCTATAAACATGTTCTTGAAGCAGTCAAGTTGACATGATTTACGAATGGATTTTCCCCCTAACTGACAATTATGTAACAGACATGACAGACATAAACATATGTTTAAAAACAAAACAAAACTGTTATATCTTTCATGGCAAAAGAACCACCATCTTGCAGTACTATACCCTGTGACATCACAGGGTTGGTTGGCTTGACTGAGTCCACCACATACACCAGAAGAGATAGTGTAAGTAAAAAATGTGGAGTAGAGAAGAGTCAAAAATTTCAGGTATCAATATATTGGCTGAAATGTTTAATGTTTCAGTATTGGTGTGGTCTGAGATGTCCTGAACTCAGCAATAATTGAGCAATGTGTTTTTATAGCACCTCAAGTTTCAGATTTGAAGTCATTTCAAAGTAGAAATGTGGGACTTTTACTTTGGAATATCTCTAAATTGATATGGGAAAAATGCTTGATTTTTTTGTCTGTATGTAATCGGAGACATCAGAAAAATAAAGTTATTTCCTACACAATTTAGTTGTATTTACTTTTCGATCTATAAGAGACAGAGGCTACTTGTTTCATACTTGTTTCTGCCGATGACACCACCCTGCTGTGCTCTGGAAAAGACCTGACTGAGCTTCTGAACACAGTCAGCTCACACCTGACAGGAACCTGACGTGCTGACGTATTGCGGTAAGCGAGTTGTGTCATTTCCGGTGTTTCTGTGACAGCGTCTCTGTACTGCTCTGGTGAATTCTGCTAGCCTGTTTTCTCACTTCAGTTGCTTTAACGTCTACTTCAAGTCTTAACCCACACTGGT
>NC_065508.1:639115-640570 GCF_006386435.1 Epinephelus moara | reverse complement strand
TTTTCCCCGTTAAAGGGTTTTTTTTGGGGAGTTTTTCCTTATCCGCTGCGAGGGTCATAAGGACAGAGGGATGTCGTATGCTGTAAAGCCCTGTGAGGCAAATTGTGATTTGTGATATTGGGCTTTATAAATAAAATTGATTGATTGAATTGATGATTGAGTTCAAGAGGAATTAACCAACTTGAAACGATGGTTTGACAATAATAAATTATCTTTAAACATAAATAAAACTAAATTCATATTATTTGGATACTGTCAAACTAATAATCAGGCACAAATCAAGATTAATAATATCAAATTAGAAAGAGTATATGAGAATACATTTTTGGGTGTTATTATTGATCATATACTGTGCTGGAAGCCGCATGTAAACCATGTCAACTCAAAATTATCCAAAGCCATAGGAATATTACATAAAACAAAAGGACATCTTCAACCAAAATTCTTTACATTTGTTGTATAGTTGTTTCCTAGTCCCACACATTAATTACTGTGTGGAGGTCTGGGGACACACATACAAATCAACAACAAATCCAGTTTTTATTTTACAGAAAAGGGCAATCAGGATCATAAACAATGCAGATTATCTCGCATCAACCAACAATTTATTTATAAACTCACATACTCTTAAATTCTATGACCTGGTGGATTTTAAAACCGCTCAGTTTATGTTCAAAATAAATGATAATATGCTCCCTGTTCAGAGGCTCTTCCAACGCAGAGTCAGTCATTATGAACTAAGAGGAACATCTATGTTTATGAAAACAAAAACAAGAACGAACATGAAACAGAGATGCATCTCAGTAAAAGGAGTCAACCTGTGGAACAATTTTGATAGTGAAATGAAACTGTGTAACTCACTAAAGATTTTCAAAAACACGTATAAATGCAAGATCATAAATAATTATAAAACAGTGGTATAGTCACATTATATATATGTAATGCAAAATTATGGACAAAATCATGTGTTTATATGTCTATGGATGGGTGCGTGTATATGTACGTATGTATGTGTATAAGTGTAAATGTGTGCATATGTATGTATACGTATGTATGTATGTACAAAACAATGTATATATGGGTGGGCGTATATATGGATGCGTATATGCATTGGTTTGATGTTTGTGTGGATGACTGCATGTACGTGTGTAAAGATGAATTTCGATGCTGCTAAGCTGAGACTAGGCCAGTTTGAGCAACATTTTATTTATTTTTTGTTTGTTTGTTTCTTTTAATTCTCTAATATTTTCTTTTGCACTATAGTGGCTCTTTGACATTGTGTTAAAAGGGTAGACAAAATAAGCCCTGGCTTCAGTCTACACCTTTTGGTCTTTGTTTGACCCATATGTAAAGATACACTTTGATCTCGCTACCACACTGTCACATGGTTTATGTAGCTCTTTCCAAACAAATGTGCTATCAACCTGATTGAATTGAAACACTTCTATTTAATAT
>NC_065508.1:626809-638615 GCF_006386435.1 Epinephelus moara | reverse complement strand
GGATGTAGTGAATGTATTCAAATAAATCAAAACTGATGAAGTGAAAACAACATCAATGGGCATTTTAGTGTTTACACAGCACAAACAAATGGCCACTGCATTCTGCACCCTTGCACACACTAGCTACACAGGTCTGACTCCTCCTCCTGGTCGATTTCCCCTCTTCTCTAATGTTCTTTTGTGGATTTGTTTGGTTTTCTTATCTTTCAAATGTGTTTGGCCAAATCTTAATATCCCCTAATCCCTCAGCCTCCACACCTACAAACTCCACTGGCATGAATCAACTTATCACAAAGCCAGTTTAGGTCAATTAAGTCTTTGAGGGTCCAGGACTTATGGCTTTGTGCAGAATTGGCCAGTTCACAGGGAACTCTGCCAATGTGTGTTTGTAACAAGGGGACACCCTTGTTACAAACAGTATTCTCGGGCAATTGTGTGTAGTTATTTTAGTCTGAGCATCACAGAGACCACCATGGGCCTGTGGGCCATGTCTATGATCTCTGCTTACAAGCACTGACTGTGGTACTCATGTATGGAGACAACATAAAGGTGGCTCATGGTTCCCTTCTCCAAAGTGCTGCATGTTGTCACCCTCATGCCAACATCAATCTAAGTGTTTTATGTCTTGAGTTTATGGGTGTTATAATGGCAGATGTTCAAAAAGGAGTTTGGCGTACAATATATGAAGAAGCATATGCATGGAGGACATGTTGTTCCTCTAAATGTATTCAGACATGTTGCTTTGGACAAAAGCATCAGCCAAATAAATGGACATAAACATAAACATAAACATAAATGAGTGATAATGAAACCATAACCACAATACTTCAGACTGGATGTCCAAGTAAAAATAAGAGATCTGACCAGCTCATTGACAGCAGTAGTAAGGAGCTGCTGCATCAATGCACCAGACTACAGTATTGTAAGGAATACAAATATGTAGTGGTCATTTGTGTGTGGCAGTGCACCCATGTGAATGGCATAATTACTTCCAATTCTCATGTGAAATATTCTTAACTTCACAGTATTACAGATACAGGGCCTACTACAGTTCAATAATAGTGTTAGCAGTTATCCATGTTTGTATAGTTTATCCAGTTGACAGATAGAAATACATGTAATGTGTAACTGTTTGGTTTAAGACGCCTAACATCATTGTTTCACCACTATTATGTTAACAAGAAATGTTATTTTAGTGTGTTTTTGTAAGGAACAAATCACCTTTGCAACCATGGGTCTTTTTTGACCCACATGCATAAACTTGATGTAATGATTTAAAATCATTGTTTGTTCAGAAAATAAGAAAATAACAAAAATGATATTTGAGAAATAAAAGCAACACTGAATGCTAAAATAAAGACCTCTCAGCAAATATAGCAAGGAAACACACATCTGTGTATGAAATCCCACAGGAAATGAATGCAGGTCATTTTTGACCCGTGATGCGTGTTAGAGGGGGTAAGCTTAGGTTGGGAGTTAAAGGGTTAAAAAGTGTCCAGATTAACAATGGCTCAATGACCACCAATGCTGTATTGTCCCCTCGTCTAAACTTGAGTTAAACTAACAAGGAATAGAGGACAGACGAACACAGATTATCGAGACAGATACTGTAAAGAACAAAGGCCCCAAATCTCAATCACATGAGGAGGCTAAGGGTCGTTGTATTGGCAAAGAGAAGCTTTATAATGTATTAAAGCAGGGGTGCAATTTTTGTATTGGAAAAACATTTTTTAATTTATGATGCGTTGTTCTCTCTCAAATGAGCTTCCCTGAAAGGATGTTTTTCCCCTCAGTGCTTTCATAGTTTCATAGAAGGCAAACTGTTAGTCAGCTTTACCAGGGTTACCAATAACTGTGGAGGTTTCTGTACAACACCTCCATGGTGCTGACTCACCAGCCTTTATACCCCTCAGCTCCTGGAGAGGGCGACAAAGACACACACACACAATAACGATCTACAGTCAAACAATCAACACGTGACGTCTAATTTCATCGTCACACCAAGAAAAAGGTGAAAAAGGGGTTGAGTGACGGGCACCACAAAAGAAAGTGGCAAAAGAACCCAAGAGCACTTATAAGACCAGAACTGTAGGTCAGTCTGTTTGTGCTTATATTGTGTTGCCCTGGACAAAAAGGACAGCGCTTGTGTTTGGCTGCTGGAGGCAGTGTGCCTGGGGGGCTGCCTGACCAGTAGATAGCTGTGTGGAGGGCCCAACAGCAGGCACGCATGTCTGAGTTATAGACTCGTGATCCAGCAGGCCTGTTGTTGCTCTGCATTGCCTCTGTGTTGTTTTTGTTCCAAGTAAAACATAAAAAGTTTCTGGTCTTCGTTCCGTGAACTGGTTCAAAGCCTTGGCTTTAACTGTATGTCCACAAACTGAAACACATCCCAAAGTTTGGAGTTTGAGAGAAAAAGAAAAATCAGCCTCACAGTTGAGAATAAATAGAATAGTAATTTGTTTGATGGTGTTCAGGCTTAGGTCCAGTGTTGGGCAAATCATTTGGAACAACAACGAAACTGTAAGTGTTTTGAACTGCTCTCACTTGTGCCCTCAGCAATACACCTACCAAAGTCAGAGTCTGTCAGCAGTTTGAGAGAGATGTGAGGAACACACGGAGACACACAGAGACAGACATTCCTTGGATTTATAGATATAGAATAAAGACTCCATATTCTTTTATTTACCCATGCAAACTTCACCACAAAGCAAAGTGACAAACAATTTGAGCTGAAATAAACAGTGAAATAATGTAGATAGAAAATGATTTGAAATTCTTCAAAGTGTCCCACTACCATTTATCTTTAGACATGTCATGTGATGTGTCTGTGATGATCTGTTTACAGTCTTGAGCCTGATGCAGATATCACTTCAAACTAGTAAAACTCAGCTGTTGACCATCACCATCAATTAACGCGTAAGTATTTCCCTTCTTCCCTTCCTGCATTTAAATATATCACCATCAACAGCATTGCAGAAGGACTCATTCTTACCATGGGGAATTTGCACCAGTGTATCAGCTGGTTGCTGCAAGTTTCCTGCATCTCTCAGTAAACTCACTTAACTAAACTAAAATGTGCCTAATATGAATCACTAAAGCACACAGGACACACTCCTTTTTCTTAGTATTAACTAATATGGGATTGATCTTCATTCATAGATATATTTGTAATTTCTTCTGGTTTGCCTTCATATCCCATGAGGCTCTGTATGCGCTCTGACATTTTAATCAGCATTAGAAGAATTGCAAATTCACATAGAAAAGAACTTTCTAGCAATCTCTGAGAAGGACCAACACATTAGTAATAGTCATCATCTGAATGAGTATCTCTGGTGTCAGCAAGTTGTAATAATTTCTCCCTGTTCTCTCTCATATCCCACATCAGGCTCTGGATGCCCTCTGAATGCAGCAGCTGATCTCCGGTGATCTGCCCCAGTGCTGATGTCATCTCTTCCATCACCTTCATGACCGGCTCTAGCAGGATCAGACGTCGGGTCTGCAGCTCCGCCGCACTCCCCACCCCACTCAGCCTCCCCAGTTGACGGACAGCTTGTCTAGTTTTAGCCTGGATATCAGCAACGACCTCCCGCTTCTTGGACAAGTCCTTCAGTGAGGCCTCTGTCTGACGAATCCTGTCGTCTGTAGTTTGAATGTTAACCTGAGTTTGACTAATTTTGGAGCCATACTCAGATACATTTCTAGAGAACGTTTCCTCCTGAGATTCAAATTCACGTACTTCACTCCTAGCGGACTCCATCAAGTTAGAGGCCTGATCCATGTCTACCTGGCCAACTCCAATCAAGACTGACCCTGCAAAGAATATTGATAATTAAAGTATTCATAATACCAGCAGTGCTAAAAATACAATGATCACTTGATTGTTTAAATTAAGTCAAAGATAGAGTAAATATTTTCTTACCAGCGATCCATCCTAAGATTGGGATTGCCATGAGACCAATCCCAACATCCCTCTTTATCTGGGCCTCATCTCTCCTCCGACTCATGTTGTCATAGGTCTCTTCTGCCTCCCTCACACGACATCTCGCTTGTCTCAGTTTTTCCTGATTCCTCTCTAAAGACTCCTGATGTGACTTCAGCTCTATTCTATAATTCTGTAACTCCCCCTCTCTCTTCTGTTTCTCCTTGGCTAACCAACTCTGCTCTGCAGTGAGACGCTCAGTGTCCCCATCCAGCTTTAGAAGCTCCTGTTTGGCCACCTGCTCTGATCTTTCTAATTCCTGCTTCATGCTTTCAATCTCTCTCCTGATCTCATCAAAGGTCTGGCATCCAGGAAGGACGATGTCTGCATTCACGCTGAGGAGTAAGTCTGTGACGGTGTTGAAGGATTCAAGCCCACTCTTCAAGGGGCCAATCACAGCTTGGGCCAGTTTTATCAACTCCGGGTCCTGCGGCACTACAGAGCTGTGGGTTTACAGAGGAACAGATTAAAGTTAACCTTAGGGCAGACCCCAGATTGATTGATGTGGTGACAGTAGTTAGTTTGTACATTCTGTTTTCAAATATTGTGAGCCTCTGGCACAGTCCCTGCAGAGCAACAACCACACATCTTAATGATGTCATAGAAATCACCGGTGTTTAATTGTGTGTTAAGAGAGTATGCATGGACATGAGCATGAAGTGTGAGCTTCTGACCTGCATCTGTAGACAATCTCTCCAACATTGAACACATATCCACATAGCTGTGAGCCATGGACCTGTACAGTGGAATACTCCATCTTGGACTTAGGGAAAGAAACTCCATATTAAGTAAGCTCATGTTGCAATGTCATGAACTCAAACCTCACATGAATGGCAAAAGTCTACTCAAACATGACACAGTCATGGATGACAAGTTTATGTTTTAAAGTGAACCTATGGGGGCAGTTAAACTGAGAGTGAAACTTAAGATTGGCTGCCCTCATAGGTTCACTTTAGCTGCCTTTCTGATATTCAGTCAATGTTGTACCAAATGTTCTCGTTAGTTTTCCTACTGACAGCANGTTTATGTTTTAAAGTGAACCTATGGGGGCAGTTAAACTGAGAGTGAAACTTAAGATTGGCTGCCCTCATAGGTTCACTTTAGCTGCCTTTCTGATATTCAGTCAATGTTGTACCAAATGTTCTCGTTAGTTTTCCTACTGACAGCACTCGGTGACCTCGATCAACAGGGCTATGGGTTAAAAACAGCCGCAGTCCTGCTTTAACAGTTTTCTATATTTTGAGACAGAGATCGTAATTTTGTCAAGAGATAATTAAATGACATGACATAATGCTATTTTACATAATTTAGCCTATTTACCAATTACAATTAATGTACAAAAATCAAGAGAGAGTCATTTAGATGGGCATTATTTTGTTAGTCCGTCCTGTTAAGTTTCACTTTCTCTGAGACGATTCTCTGAAATCATGTGACCACAGCAGCCAATCAGCAGCAAAGACTGTAAACACTCAGCAGCAGTGTGTGAACTAAAAATTCTTGTAACACTAGTTGGGGTGAGACATGTTCGCCAATAATACACAAATAATATGTGCATGTATTGCTGATCAATAATGTGTTTATTTAGCATCATTACAAATGTGTATATGTATTCAACAATTTCTTGTCTTTCTGAAAATTGAATTTATGGTAACACTTTATATTAAGGTACTGTAAAAATGTTAATTAATGCTTAATAAGCACCAATGAACCAGTTAATGAGCACTTATAAGATGTTTATTAGCATTAATAAGACTATATTGCTGTTAATTATAGCACAATTAGCACAGTTATTATTGCATATAGGAGCATTATAAGCACTTAATAGAAACTTAACAGTTTATAAAGCTACCCTCAATATTAATTAATAAGATGTCTATTTACATTAATTATGATTTATAAGGGTTAATTATAGAACAATAAATGGTAAATGGACCTGCATTTGTATAGCACCTTTCTAGTCATCTAGTGACCACTCAAAGCGCTTTATACACTACGAGTCACGTTCACTCATTCACACACATTCATACACTGGTGGCCGAGGCTACCATACAAGGTGCCACCTGCTAATCAGTTTTAACACACAATAACCACATTTATTACTGGTTTATAGGACACTATAAGACCCTATCAAACAGTGTCGTATAAATGTTGATAAATTAGTAATATGCTCTCAGGGCTCGAAACTAACGGTGTCCTGACGTCCTGGGGACGACAAAAATTGCTACTGGGACACAAAGATGATGTGTGTGGGAAAATTCTGGGACAGCAAAAAGCAATATCGAAATGGTTATTTACAACGTCATTACGTATGGGTATCTGAACGTCGCTTTTGTCGCTTGAATAATTTTAATAAAAACTTACGAACAGTAAAAATACAGTGGCTTTTGCTGCACCTGATCTGGCTCCACACGTGCGCGCATGCACACACGGAACTCAACTCATTGCATGACGGTCACGCTGGGTGCCACTCGCCAGCTATGCTCGCCACTCCACATCAGAGCACAGAGCCTAGCAATGCTGAGATGGTTGAAACAACTGATGCTAGCTCGTCCAGTGCCGCTCCAGTTGGAGTAGGATGCCACACTTGGCGTCGGGACTCTGAAGACGATGTTTCATCTGTTTCTGCCCCTGTGGTAACTTAGTTTGTTAAAGTAGGCTATAGGCTAACGTTAGCTTGTTGATTTTTTTTTAGCTAGTCCTAGTTCTTTGTGATAGCTAACACTAGCAACTTAGCTAATCATGTACATGATGGCCTTATAAAGTTATAACATGTGACTGTGTGTTCTAAATTTTAATGTTAATGATAATGACAGTAACGTTACAGTTAATCAGAAGAGATGTACTCACTTCACTCAGTCAGTAATAATTAGGCTAGCAACTTTAGCTACAGAGATGAAGGTCACGCTTGAACTAGCAGCCGGTCATGTTTCTAAGTTTCCTACAGGTAAGCTGAGTATAATGAACACCCAGATAACAGTAGTGTGTGGCTGAGTATAATGAACACCCAGATAACAGTAGTGTGTGTTAGCAGAACCTTAGTGTGTAACTGTGACACTCAGAGACATTGACTTTGACAGCGATTAAGAGAGAGAGAGTGTGTGTGTGTGTGTGTGTGTGTGTGTGTGTGTGTGTGTGTGTTACGGTTCGTGGAGGGTGTTAATAAGTGCATATTAATAGTTTATTAACCTTTATAAGACACTGTTCCCACTTTAGATCCGGTAGCTGCAAAGACGCATTATGAGCTGTTAATAAGTGCATGTTAATAGTTTATTAACCTTTATAAGACACCGTTCCCACTTTAGATCCGGTAGCTGCAAAGACGCATTATGAGCTGTTAATAAGTGCATATTAATAGAGACGCATTATGAGCTGTTAATAAGTGCATATTAATAGTTTATTAACCTTTACACGACACCGTTCCCACTTTAGATCCAGTAGCTGCAAAGACGCATTATGATTCCCACTTTAGATCCAGTAGCTGCAAAGACGCATTATGAGCTGTTAATAAGTGCGTATTAATAGTTTATTAACCTTTACACGACACTGTTCCCACTTTAGATCCAGTAGCTGCAAAGACGCATTATGAGCTGTTAATAAGTGCGTATTAACAGTTTATTAACCTTTACACGACACCGTTCCCACTTTAGATCCAGTAGCTGCAAAGACGCATTATGAGCTGTTAATAAGTGCATATTAATAGTTTATTAACCTTTATAAGACACTGTTCCCACTTTAGATCCAGTAGCTGCTGACTTGATTGGTTTTAAAGTACATTCTGTTGCATGTGTCCAAGTTGAGGAATTGAGAAATAATTTATGTATGAATCATGGCATGCATATAGACTTTAGCTGTCTTGGTGGTAAGGAAAGGTCTGATATGATGGAAATTTGACAGGTTGAATTTAATGATATTTGTGATTTTTTTAAACGTGATTTAAATGATAAATTTGTGTCAAAGACCACTCCAAGATATTTAAACTCTTCTACAACATCAAGGCTCTCTCCATTGACCACTATAGATGGTTGGTCGCCCTCTGCTGACTGACGGGAGAAAAACATGCATACAGTTTTTTTAGTGTTGAGGTGCAAACAAGATTCATTAAGCCAGTGAAATACAGGTACCAAAGCTGCTGATTTTGCATGGACATATAAAACTGTATCATCGGCATATAATTGCAAATTAACAATTGGACAAACTTTAGGTAAGTCATTAACATAAAGACTGAACAGAATCGGACCCAAAATGGAACCTTGGGGTACCCCAGCTAAACAGCTGAGGGAAGGTGACTCTGAGTTTCCAATCTGAACAGTTTGTTTTCTACCTGATAGACACGATTTCATCCAGCAGAGTGCGGCATCAGAGAAATTGAAAAGGAACAGTTTTGAAAGAAGTACGTTAAGGTTTAGTGAGTCAAAAGCTCTTTTTAGGTCCAAAAAAACAGCTCCTACATAGCCACCCTGATCCAATAAACCCTTGATGTTCTCATGAAAATAACAAATTGCTGTGTTGGTTGAGTGGTGTTTACTAAATCCAAACTGCATTGGATGGAGTGGGTTGTGCCTACTGTTAAGATGGTCTGTTAACTGCAATGCAACTCATTTCTCAGCCACTTTTGACATGACTGGTAAGATACTTATCGGCCGATAGTTCTCCAGTTTGGTGTTATCACCAGCCTTTAGAACTGGAGTAACCTTGGCAATCTACACTGTTTTATGGACAGATTTATTAAGTGTGCATTTGGGTGTGCAAGAGCCTCTCTATGATGTTTTATAAAGTTACTGTCCAGACCAAAGGCATCTCTAGCCTTAGAACTTTTCAGAGATGAAATGATTTTTAAAACCTCAGGAACAGTTATTTCCTTTAAACTAAAAATTGGCTTTCTGTCATCTAGACGCTTACGTGGAGTGTCTGGACATTTGAAATTCATTGTCAACTCCTCAATTGAATGTATGAAAAAATTGTTGAAACTAGCAATAATATCTAAGTCATTTATCAAAGTGCCATTCGCCTGGAGCTGCATGTCATTGGATGTTGTGTTTTTATTTCTTCTTGTTAGTTTATTTAACAATTGCCATATCAATTTTCCATTGATTTATTTATGAATATTAAATCAATTGCTGTTTTAGATATATTGGTTATTCTTGTTGGACCTTGAATAACTTGAGAAAGGTTGTGGTTATCTGTTAGTTGCATCAGTTTTTTCTGTCAGATTTATTGTCCCAATTAATATTAAAATCACCTAAAAGAATAGTTTCCCTTTTAAAGTCGGAGCATTTTAGACTAGTTTTAAGTTGATCATAAAATGTATTTTTAGAGGAAGGAGGTTGGTACAGACATATCAAAGTAAAAGACATTTCAGGGGAAATACTTATGTTGAGACCAATACATTCAATATCTATTTCTGCTGGCCATTCAATTAATTTACACTTTAGACAGTCCTTTACATAAACCAACAATCCACCCCCTCGTCCTACTCCCCTGTCTCTTCTAAACACATTGTATCCTGAAATATTGATGGCAGCTGATGGTGATGAATGAGTTAACCAGCTTTCAGATATGCCCAATGTTGAGTCAGTTAATAGGTGTTCAGTTTCTTTGGTTTTGCCTACTATACTACGAATGTGAATATGGACAAGTAGAAGTCCTTTTGGCTTAGACGTGAGTCCCACATGAGTTTAGCATTATTAAGAGTCTGAAAAAAGTGCATTTGGCGTTGTTTCCTTATCGCCGGATTCAAAGATTTCAGTCTGACTGTTGAAGTGGAGCGTTTGTTCCCAGTTAATGTTGTAATAGGTGAAAATGTGACTGAGTTACACTCACGGGTGGTGGACACAAATCCCAGGACCGCACTGCCAACGAAGTGCTGCGAAGCGCAGCGCACCGAAATTCTCGCGCGAGCCCGTTCACATCAGACGCGCATTTCTCTACGCTGGTCGACAAGCGGTTCTGCTCCCAGCTGTTGTCTCTGTCACATTTGGGGCTGTTTTTCCATCATGGGTATCTCTCTCTGTTTGCGTGTGTGTGCCCCATCCCCACCCACTATAGCCGGCCCACTCTCTCTCTCTCTGTCTCTCTCGTGTGTGTATGTGTGTGTGTGTGTGTGTGTGTGTGTGTGTGTGTGTGTGTGTGTGTGTGTGTGTGTTCATCTCTCTCGCGCTCTGTTTAGATACCACTGACTAGTTCTATGTCTCCAGCCAAAAGTAGGACTGTTAACAGCCACAGAATGTCTTTTGACTGAGTGCTTGATGTTGTACTCCGGTGTGGTTTGGCGTGGCCATTGTCGAGCAGTGTGTTGAAGATACAAAGTTGGCTCACCGTTTGGGCAAGGTGTATTTTGCCGTCACGTCAGGTAGTGTAGCAGCAGCAGACAGAGAGCAGGAATACAGCCACGGAGAAACAAACAGTAGAATGCAATTGTTTGCTTACAGTGATCCAGTTGCATCAGATTCTTATTGTTCCTTTTGCTGCCCTGATCAGGTAGGGGATTGACAAGACTGACGGGATGTTTTTTGCGTAAAAGTTTTGCAGCCGCTGCCATCTTGCCTTGCCTTAATATGGCATTTATATTAACTTCTTATAGTCTTATTAATGTTAATAAATACCTTATTAATTTCATGTTATAGGGTCTTATAGTGTTTTATAAACCAGTAATAAATGTGTTATTATTCTATAATTAACCCTTACATATTATAATTAATGTAAATAGACATCTTATTAATATTTAGTATAGGTTTATAAACTGTTACCAAAGTTTCTCCTATAAGCAATAATAACTCATGCTGCAATAAACACTTACTCTAGTCTTATTAATGTTAATAAGCATCGTATAAGTGCTCATTAACTGTTAATTAACTTAAGCACTAATTAGCACTCATTACAGTACCTTAATATAAAGTGTTACCGAATGTATTTATTATTTCTTGGTAAATCCTTAATAATCAGTTAGTGGGTCTTATCTGAAGTTACTGATATCTAGATCAGAACTGCCTCGTAATACATTGTCTTGTCTCTATTGTTCAGACAGTGTGTAAGGAATGTAGAATCTCTCTACTAACCCAGAGGCTACACCGGGTGCATGATTTCAGCCTTGCGGACGCGGAGCACATGCTGCCAGAATTACACTCTATTATAAACAATTGAATAATGCGTCCGCACTTGGTGTAGCCTCAGGATTAGACCCAATAACTTAATACCATGACCAACTAGTTGTGATTTACAAAGAATAAATCATTAGTCAAGAGTAAGAAATTGAGCAAATACATGTGTGATGATACTTAATACAGACCTTATTAACCACTAAAACATATGTTATGTATTAGTAACTACTGTGTTTCACCAGAAGGCTTTACCAAAAACTAAAACTAAAGAAGACAGAAATGACTAAAATATGACTTTTCATGTAGTTCATTTAATGACTGAAACTAAATTGACAATAGCTGCCAACATTAACACTGAGCATATGATAATTATTGTGACTTACAGTGTGAAGTGAGAGAGGGTTCTCTTCAGCTGATGTGTTCTGATCGTCTGACGAGGAGCAGTGGAGAGACGAGGTGCTGAGAGGCACTTTAAAGGCAAACAACAGAAAGTGAAACTGTGAACATCAGTCTCATCCAATAGGCTGAGGACATCCTTTACATTGTTGTTAGAGCTGTTTAGTTTCACTCTGTCTGAGACGATTCTCTGAAATCATGTGACCACAGCAGCCAATCAGCAGCAGAGACTGTAAACACTCAGCAGCAGTGTGTGATAAGAGAGTGTTGGAGACATCAGGGAGTGTTAGAGACATCAGGGAGTGTTAGAGACATCAGGGAGTGTTAGAGACAT
>NC_065508.1:619192-619347 GCF_006386435.1 Epinephelus moara | reverse complement strand
GAGTGTTAGAGACATCAGGGAGTGTTAGCGAGACATCAGGGAGTGTTAGAGAGACATCAGGGAGTGTTAGAGACATCAGAGAGTGTTAGAGACATCAGGGAGTGTTAGAGACATCAGAGAGTGTTAGTTAGTTGTACAAATGATGAAAATAATCA
>NC_065508.1:614884-619174 GCF_006386435.1 Epinephelus moara | reverse complement strand
AGAGACATCAGGGAGTGTTAGAGACATCAGAGAGTGTTAGAGACATCAGGGAGTGTTAGAGACATCAGAGAGTGTTAGTTAGTTGTACAAATGATGAAAATGATCAGGAAAAATCCAATGTATTCTGAGAATGTGTGAAGGTGAGTAAAGAGCTTGGGTGCTTGGAGGAGTACAGAACAATGCTATATAAATGCAGCACATTCACCATTGCCCAGCCAGACACCCGGCTCATTCTTCGGCTCTCTTTTCTGCTCCCTCTCAAGCTTCCTGACTGTGTCTTTGGTATCTTGAGTTTGTCTCCTGTAGCCACACTCTGGCAAATGCTGGCCATGGCAGGGTCCAACAAAACAAGCCAACGTTCTGGAAACAGCACTATTTGTCAAAACTCGTACCAGAATCAGCCTGTTTCATCGTAAACAACCAATAAATGAGGCTTAAAGTGCAAAATGGCCAGAATATTCCTTTAAGTCCTTCATCCCTGTTGTGGTCCATAACATTTCAGTCCCAGCACTTTGAAATAACAGGCAGGGGAAACAAAAGAACACATTACTTACTGGACATCCAGTTAGCCAATTCCGCTTAGCAGACATATTTGAAGAGAAGCTCTGTGTGTATGTCCTCCCACGATCAGTCGTCTGCTGCGAGATGTTTAAATCTGGACTGTCTGGTCCCAAGTCCTTCACCCTTTTCTTGTCCACATCTGACCGACGAAAAAATGGTGTTTGACGTAATGAAACAATAGAGTTTTCCTTGACTGCAGTTGCCATGATCCTTTCACAAACTGATCAGTCTCTGCTAGTAGCCGTCTTCTCTTCTCTGTAACTAGTTACAGTTGTGGGGCGAATGCTTGCTGATGGACGTATTTGATTCGATGAATTGTCCAATCACGTTAAGATGAAAAATATGGAAAACAATGCCATTGGTCTGGGCGCACAGAGGTGCGAACTACAAGCGAATTTTCATGTGCCAATGAAAAGCTGCCTGTGCTTGTAAGAGAGCAAAAAGTTGCTAACTCTCATAGACTCCAGGGTTACCGGCGCCCTTACAAGAGTGTACATAATATAAATATTATATAATTAAACACATCATTAGTAAAAGAACATATCTTATGGTATCTTAAAAAAATTACTTAAGCTCTTCATTTTACTTAATTATACCCGTGTAGGATTTATTAGGAAATGAATGGGAGAAACCAAAATATTTTTGACTCTGAATACAGTGAATGAAATGATCTGACACTCAAATCACATCATTAGTGCACTGAAATATGTTTGGATGATATTCAAGGTGGAAAATTTGTATTTTATTTTGATCATTTTCATTTAGTGAATGAATAAAAGCATTAGTTATCAACAGCAAAATTAGTATCAGTAGGTTGCATGGCAACCAAAATAAAAAACATATTGCAATGTATAAAACGGTAAATGGACCTGCATTTGTATAGCGCCTTTCTAGTCATCTAGTGACCACTCAAAGCGCTTTTTACACTACGAGTCACGTTCACCCATTCACACACTGGTGGCCGAGGCTAGCATACAAGGTGCCACCTGCTACTCAGTTTTAACACACTCACACACCGATGGAACAGCCATCGGGAGCAATTTGGGGTTCAGTATCTTGCTCAAGGATACTTCGACATGCAGTCTGGAGGAGCCCGGGATTGGTGGACGACCCGCTCTACCTCTGAGCCACAGCCGCCCCCACATAGTTCACGTGTGGCAGTAGTACAGAAGTGTTCTTTTGTCATTTGATTTCTTTGAATCAAATCAGATGAATTCTCAACTGATTTTGCAACTTGATTTTTCTTTTGACCAGAAACATTTACATTTTACATATTTAGTCATTTAGCAAACGTTTTTATCCAAAGCGACTTACAAGGGAGAAATAATACTCACGCTACATTGCAGCACAGACCTTCGTGTAAAAAATAAATACTAATCTGCTGGTGGTGGTTAGTGAGGTCCACCCTTCCCTGTAAAGTGCCTCGGGTGTCTAGAAAAGCGCTATATAAATGTAACTTCATTCACATTTATTTCTCTATTGTCAAATTGGCCTGGAAGGGTCAAAATCTTGAAACCCATGGCAAAAGTGATTTTCAAGTTTAGCCGAGAGCTAGAAAGGAAAAATAAATGCAAAAAAGTTTGAAATAGTACAAATAATACAAAATGTATTTTAACGACATCCATGATCCTTCGATTGGCTAAGTGGACAAAAATGTCCACCTATAGGCTGTGTCATTTAGCCATTTGTTTTAAGCAATTATTCCCATAATATTTATGGTGGACTAAATGGGGCTAGGTTGACTAAACATGGAAATCACTTTTGAGATGGGTTTCAAGATTTTAACCCCTTCCAGGCCAGTTTGAACACATAATGATGCTGTTTTTTTGGAGGGCAAAAAGACGAAAGGGGGGTAGAGGACACAGAAATGCTTTTGCAATAGATGTCTTTGGTGGTAATCACAAGGTTAGGTGTGTCAGTGACCCCCAAGAAGTCTGGTTTGGGTGACATAATCATACATCCACCCCCCCAGCCCCCCTCTCACCTCCCTCCCACTGACTCCCATATTATAAAATACCAAAAAAAACACATTTTGATCCAGTTGTTGATGCTAAAAATGAAGAAAAGCACATAATTTCTCTATTGTCAGTGGTTTCCCTATTGTGAAAGAGGTGTGCCATAGAAATAAAGGAAAAATGAGAGTCCACAGGCTGGAAGTTCACCTCCTCCTTCTCCTCCTCCCCCTCTGAGGCGCTGTCTGTCTCAGGTGGAAGTTTGTTTGAATCCAGGGCCTCCAAAATCAAGTCTCTGGCTTCAATGATGGTCAGTCTCTTCTTTTCTCTCTCTGCCATTTCTCTTTGTCTTTTCCTCTGACTGTCTTGGGAAAAACAAGCTCTGTACTCACCCACCTCAACTCTACACTGCATTTTTGTAAACTAAATGGAGCTTTGTTGTGATGACCTCAGCACTGTTATTAGGGGAAACCTTTGACGTGCTGCAGTGAGTGAGGAGTCCATTGGTGGAATATGAACTGGAACCCCTTGATTACAATTTTTGACCTCTTTCACACCGAAGGAACCCCTGACAACAGAGAAATATTGGGTTTTTTTGCTGCAATGGCAGTGGGATCAAAATGTGTGATTTTTGGTGTTTTTTAATATGGGAGTCAATGGGAGGGAGGTGAGAGGGGGGCTAGGGGTGGGAGTAGGATCATGCCATCCAAACCCCCTTTGGTGGGGATCATTGGCCCATGTAGCCCTGTAATAAGCACCAACATGATCCACCGCAAAATTATTGTTGTGTCCCAAACCCCCCTTTTGTGTGTTTCCCACCCCAGCAAACGGCACCCAGACGTGTTCAAACTGGGCTGAAAGGGTTGAAATCTTGACACCCACGGCAAAAGTGACTTTTAAGTTTGGCTAAGTCCTAGAAAGGAAAAATCAATACAGAAAAGTTTTGAAATAGTTCTTCAAAAAACATATTTTGGCTGAAGAATTAGAGGTGGACATTTTTGTCCACCTCTAAAAACGAAGGATCATGGATGTCGTTAAAATTGATAACAAGCCCAAAAAATGGACTTGCATGCTGAAAATTGGGACCTCCAGAGCTTACCCAAAAATACACCCCCTTGCCAAAAATCATCTTCCTATGACCTTTCATTTGACTGTCAGGAGTTTGGGAAGTTGGGGAGGTGGACAGAAATGTCCAGGGGTCATCCAAGGGTTAGAGGAGATAACAGTAGGAGAAAGGAAAAGGAAGGGAGGAAGAGTAGTGCTAGGTAAGTGCAAGTTAGGAGAGGAGGTGTTCTCTGAAGAGTTGGGTCTTCAAGAGCTTCTTAAAGACTGAGAGGGACGCCCCTCTCAGTCTTTAAGAAGCTGGAGTGCAACAGAACCACAGCAATCAGTTTCCAAAAAATCTGGTTTTGGACGTATTAAGCCCCTTCATGACGTAAAATCTAGGGGCGAGGCCTCTAAATTAAGAATATATTTGGGCGGGACATAAAAATTACGCTCATTTTCAGCCGCCGCATTTATCAACATGCACCTGTTTGTACGCTGAGATTGGAGAGGCACAAACTTTGAATGAATCATCCGTAAGCCCTGTCGTAAGAGGAGTGCCAGTGTGTGTATTCTACATAAGGCAAGGCAAGGCAAGTTTATTTGTATAGCACAATTCAACACAAGGTAATTCAAAGTGCTTTACAGAGACATTAAAAGCAACAAGACACAATTTAAAACAATAAAAACAGTTGATTAAAAAGGGAAATAGAAATTGAGAATGATAGTGATA
>NC_065508.1:612924-614316 GCF_006386435.1 Epinephelus moara | reverse complement strand
TGTAAGTAAGATTTGAACCATTGTAGCACAGTGCCGGTGAGTCCCACCCACTTTTCCAATCTGCTAAGTAGTATATTATGATCAACTGTATCAAATGCAGCACTGAGATCTAGTAATACCAGGACAGAGGATTTGCATGCATCATTATTCTGATGAATATCATTTAAGACTTTGATAAGTACAGTTTCAGTGCTGTGATGTGGCCGAAATCCAGACTGAAATGTGTTAAAAAGATTGTTTTGCATCATAAAAGTATGGATTTGCTGAAAGACAACACTTTCAATGATTTTCCCCAAAAATGGCAGATTTGATATTGGCCTATAGTTACTAATTGTTGTGGCGTCCAGAGAAGTATTCATTATCTGCAGTACATCTGGAGCTATGCAGTTAAAAATGGTTTTAAAAAAGTTTGAAGGCAGAATATCAAGGCAGCATGTTGTGGGCTTTAATTTTGAAACCGTTTCTGTTAGAGCTGTGTAATCTAGGAGGCTAAAATGTCCTAGATTAACCGGAGGACAGGAAGGCACAAGTGTTATCATTCCTGAGCTGGAGCTGCACACTGCCTGTCTTATCTGTAATATTTTGTTTGTGAAGAAGGCTGCAAAGTCATTACTTGACTTGTTAGACAGTAGTTCAGGAGGGAGTGATGCTGTGGGGTTGGTCAGTCTGTCCACTACAGAAAAAAGTGTGCGGGCATTATTACTGTTTCTATTGATAATCTCTGAAAAATATGATTGCCTTGCATTCTTCAGTTCCTGGTTATAGTTGTGAAGACTCTCTTTATAAATGTCGTAATATACCTGGAGTTTGTTTTTCGGCACCTGCGTTCAGCTTGTTTACATACTCTTTTGTATTCTTTAACCAGTGTGGCGTTTCTCCAGGGTGCCTTTTTCCTGCCTGACAGAACTTTGGTCTTAATTGGGGCAACAGAATCAATAACAGTCATAACACTGGAACTAAAACTGCTTACAAGGTCATCAACTAGAGCTGAGGGCAGGGTTTGTGATGGTGTAAAACCCAGGGGAGAGAATGCACAGGTGTTACCATTTATATAACGCTTTCTGATCACCTCTGCTTCACTTTTCATAGGATTAGCAAGGGTGGTCATTTTGAACGAAACACAGTAATGGTCAGATAAAGCGACATCGTTCACCACAACCTCAGAGATATTAAGACCTTTGGAAATAATTAGATCTAATATGTGTCCTCAGTTATGTGTTGGTTCTGTGACATGCTGAGAAAGCCCAAAGTTATCCAGAATATTTAACAGTTCCTTAGCACACCCATCTGTAAGATTATCAACATGAATGTTAAAATCTCCCACTAAAACAACACAGTCAAAATCCATGCACACAATAGACAGCAATTTGGCAAACTCATCAAAAAACCTTG
>NC_065508.1:611401-612285 GCF_006386435.1 Epinephelus moara | reverse complement strand
TTAAGTGTTTCCAATAAAAACAAAAAGTCTTTCTTTAGGGTCTCAGACCCAGATTTATTCGTGAGGATGTCAGATGAGCCAGCATGAATAACAATCTTCTTAATATGTGGCCTTGTAGACATAATGTCTGGTAGCATAGCTGCCACCTCTCTGACTGATGTGTTATTCACAGTTAGATTTTCAGTCCTGGTCATTTCCACCTGCCTCGTTATAAAATCCCCAATCAGAATAGTGTCTATCCTCTTAGCTTTGTTTTTGGCAGAATGCTCTCTGGCTCTCGGCCTGGCACTGGCTTGTGACCCGTTAACTTTGTTATTGCTCAGTTTGATAGTCTCACCTTTATGAGTTAAGCGACTCTGTTTCCTCTGTTGCCGCTCTGTTTCCGTGGTGTGTGTGAGGGGGGACACAGAGCTGTCCGTGCGGGGAGGCTGCCAGCTGTTAGCCGGGAGGGGAGCTGCCGGCAGAGGATGACTCCCGGACTGGGGAGACGTGGGACGGGCTGCATCATCCTTGAGCTCATCGGAGTCCGGCGCTTCGACCCGCGATGACAGAGGCTCAAATCTGTTGGAAATGCTGAGGTGGGATGAGAGACCGACGCCGAGCGAGGTCCTTTTTTTGATCCGTAACACCACCTCCGACCATTGCGGCTTACGACAGGGCGTTGAACTGCTGGGCTGCGGAGGAGAGGAGGTAGGATCCCAGGCTACTGTGTCCTGAAGAGCAGCTTTTAACGAGGTGATCTGTAGAGACTGCTCGTGAGCCACGTCCAGGGTGTTTGTCAGCAGCTCAGATTGGGACTTGAGTTCCGCTGACAGCCTTCGGATGTCTTCCTTGAGGTTGGCAATGATCTTGTTTTTCTTAACAAGTTGCTGGTTTTCATCGGG
>NC_065508.1:609781-610901 GCF_006386435.1 Epinephelus moara | reverse complement strand
AATGCTTGCTGATGGACGTATTTGATTCGATGAAATGTTAACAAACATCAGATTAGTCTACACGGTGATATAGTGACGTGAAAAATATGATGATATATAGCTAAACTCTGCTGGTTTTCTACCCTAAGTATTTGTAAACAACACCGCGATTCTCTGGGGGCACCGCCGGAAGTGAAGGGCGTGAGCGATCACCGAGGCCCCTGCACTTCGGTTAGTCGAAAAACTCCGGGCTGTGCCTCCAGAGGTAAAGGAAGAAAAGAAAATTTATTTATTTATTTTATTTTATTTTTTTTACCGATGGATTTCCAGATTGGAATTATATTGATTGACAATATCGATAGGCTTCATTTTTATTGTTATTGTTTTTTTGTTTTTGCGCAACAAACACAACAAAGGCCTTGGCTCTTGCTTTTCCCCAAGGGACAAAACATGTCGTGTGGTTTTGTAATGAAAGCATTCACATCATCATTCTATCAAGGAAATAAAGTAGCCTATACATTTGATATTGCAAACTTTCCCGTCTCCCTTTTACGATGACTGCCAAGACCTAATTCAGTTCAGCTGGAGTGCAACACAACTGCAGCAATCAGTTTCCAAGAAATCTGGTTTTCCAAGAATATATTTGGGCGGGACATAAAAATGACGCTCATTTTCAGCCGCCGCATTTATCAACATGCACCTGTTTTAATGAATCATCTGCAAGCCCTGTCGTAAGAGGAGTTCTGCACCCAAATTTGCACTGGTTTCTACGTTCGTTTGATAGATGAGTGCCAGTGTGTGTGTATTCTACATAAAGAAGAAGGATTGGGGTGCCTTCAGATTTTTCATTCATGTAAAGGGTGCCGGGACTGAAAAAAGGTTGAGAAACGCTGCTTTAGACACCTGCAGGATTCTGAGGGGCAGATAGGGCTGGGCGGTATGACAAAATTTTCATATCACGGTTTTAAGAAAAAATCATATCGGTTTCACGGTATTTCACGGTATTTTGCTCAGGTTCGGCCAACTTGACATGCTGCTGTGTTGTGCTATGGCCTATTCAAGTGCCGGAATTTGTTATTTACCTGACAACGCCTGAACACAACACACGCTCCGTTCCATTCATTTGGGCTCCACTGACTGC
>NC_065508.1:596526-609349 GCF_006386435.1 Epinephelus moara | reverse complement strand
GTACAGTTGCTTTGCTTTCAGGACTCTCTCCGGCAGCCATTCTCGCCTCTAAACTTTTCTATGCTCTCACTCTCACCCGCTCAAGCGTGCCTGTGGTGTGCAGCAGTGAAATGGGTCCCCGCTGAAACACTTTCCCGCCGCGCATGTTCCGGACGTTGTTTGGGTTATTCACCGGTATTGCGGTATATGAAAAATTCATATCATAACGAAAATAAATACCGGTTTTCGGAAATTCATATCATAACGAAAATAAATACCGGTTTTCGGTACAAACCGGTATACCGCCCACCCCTAGGGGCAGATTATCACAAATATCTCAAAAAGTATAAAGTTTCTCAGAAATGAAAATATAGTCGTTTAAGTGTCATTTTGAAGACCTACAAAATGATGTTTGAATGAAGTTTGGACGTTAAGCAGTTCAAGCTGAATTAATTCTGGTTAGAAGAATTATAAAGACGATAAGAAGCCAAGGGATAACAGTTCTTTGCATTTACATGCAAAGAAAATATACAATATGTATACAGTTAATCATCTATTTACTGTTTATAGCCCTGTTTTGTCTTCATTTTTTAAACTGCTAAATGTCTGAAGTAAGTGTATGTAATTATAGGAGCAGCAGGATTTGCCGGAGTGTGGCTACAGGAGACAAACTCAAGATACCAAAGACACAGTCAGGAAGCTTGAGAGGGAGCAGAAAAGAGAGCCGAACAATGAGCCGGGTGTCTGGCTGGGCAATGGTAAATGTGCTGCATTTATATAGCATTATTCTGTACTCCTACAAGCACCCAAAGCACTTTACTCACCTTCACACATTCTCAGAATACATTGGATTTTTCCTGATCATTTTCATCATTTCCACAACTATTGCGGAGATTTGAACACTGAAGTCCTCCTGAGAAAATACTACTGGCCCCCTAGTGTGTCCTCCTGAGGTAATGAGCTCTGGTCTGAACGAGGCGATGAACCTGCGAGTGGACTTGAGAGGCCATCCAATTTAGCCTGTGTGTAAAACCAGCGTCAGTAGCTTAGCAATTTTTTTGTTAAAAGAGAGAGTATATTTTTACTAGGCTTGTGCCGGTTTGAAAATTTTCCAACCGGTTTGATTTAAAGCCAAATATCTAACCGAACTGATATATCGAGTTATATACCTAATTTTACCACTGGGGGTCGCATTTGAGCTATTTTTCCCAATAAAAGCCCATTATAGGTGTAATGCGCTTCCAATCCACTAGGTGGTGGTAATGCTGTATTAACTGTCAATACACACAAGGTTACACAAGAAGAAGACACAGAAGGACACCAAGGAACCTTCCTCCTACTCCGCTCTCTCAGTGGAGACAGGGCGGTTGAGAGGGCCGAGCGAGAGGACGTTCCTGTAGTAGTTCCTGCCCCCCAAATAGTACCAGGAACTTCTTCAGTGGAAACGGGTTACTATGGCAACAAACTGAATGACTGCTGACTCCCTCGTACTTTTCCCCGCCCCCAATGAAATTTGATCTCTCGCAGCAGCAGCAGACAGCGGAGCAGAGCTGCAGACTCCCTCTGAAGCCTCTGAGACAAACTAAACAAAACACTTGTAGGCTCCTCCACCTCATTTATAAACAAACATAAACCTTATTAAGTTGTCATAATGCATGTTACAATGCAAGATAAGTTGAATATAGTCTCTTGACACCCTGCTGATGTGAAAAGCTTTTTTTTTTTTTTTTTTTCTCTCGGTTTATCCGGTTGACGTGAATTAAACCGGGTGGAGCTCTTAAACCGGTCCGAACCGGTTAAACCGGAAATTGGCACAAGCCTAATGTTTATCAAATATCATTGATGTATTATAGAAAAGTGATTTATTTTTTTATAAATGACAAAAGGCACATCTGCCTCATTTTTGCTGTGGTATCGTGATACTACTCAGAACCATGATATTTTCACTGGTATCGTACTGTGGGTCCCAATTTTGGTACTGTGACAACACTAATCTGGAGGGTTCATCTGCAAAAACTAATGAAAAACTAAACAACAGGTTCATCTGCAAAAACTAATGAAAAACTAAACAACAATATTCAGTATTCGGTATTGGGCCAAGCGTTTAATTTTATTCGGCTTCAGCTTCGGCCACAAATTTTCATTTTGGTGCATCCCTAGCTAAAACTTCATCGACCAGACTTACTTTGCTTTATTTATGAGCCAGCCCTAACTATAAGCTTTATCAAAGAGGAAAGTCTTAAGTCTAGTCTTAAATGTGGAGACAGTGTCTGCCTCCCGGACCGTAACAGGAAGATTATTCCACAGGAGAGGAGCCTGATAGCTGAAGGCTCTGGCTCCTGATCTACTTTTGGAGACTTTAGGGACCACGAGTAACCCTGCGTTCTCAGAGCGCAGTGTTCTGGTGGGATAATATGGCACTATGAGCTCTCTAAGATATGATGGAGCTTGACCATTTAGAGCTTTATAAGTTAACAGTAGGATTGGACTAAAGACACGGCTAGAATCAAAGCAGCAGGAAGACGAAACTTCAAATGAAACCTCTACCAACGGTAGGGTTACTTCAGCACCGATTTTAACAAGCCAACAAAAAAAGTGAAAAAAAAAAAAAAAAAAAACATGTCGCGTGCATATTGTGCAGGTTAGCTAGACGTTATTGTTTTGTTGGATTTAGCATGATGGCTTCATGTTACAACACCTCACGTCTTTGCTGTGGAACTAGGTAGCCTAGCTCATAATACCAGTAGGTATGATGTTTAAGGAAGAGAAGCATCTTGTCATGTGATTCATCTTGGGGATTTTTTTGGGAGCAGCTCAGCTGGCGCTGCTTTCTGGTGTTCTTATCTTACCCACTGTATACATGGGTTTCACAACGCGTCACTGTAACTTTGCTCCACCCTGAAAGGGACCATGAAGCCCCGTGATAAGGACCTTCTTCAATAACATCCAATCACAACCTGTTGTCTGTCTAGATCAACCCCAATCGGTCCTAAATATGGTGGCCACGACAAAAAAAGTAACGTGACTGAAACCCATGTATTGTTCTTGGTACATTATAATATGAATAATTTGTCTGTGAGATACGTCAGAGCTGATCAAATCCTGGACATTTGAATGAAGAGTAGTTGAATCAGTCTCAGGTCCATAGGGACTTGGGTTGGGAATCGGAGGGTCGCCTGTTCGAGTCCCCGTCCGGACCAAATATGGAGCGTGGACTGGTGGCTGGAGAGGTGAGTTCACCTCCTGGGCACTGCCGAGGTGCCCTTGAGCAAGGCACCGAACCCCCCAACTGCTCGGGGCGCCTCACCAAGGGCAGCCCCCTCACTCTGACATCTCTCCACTTTGTACATGTATAGGTCCTGTTTGTGCATGTTTGTGCATGTAACCTGTGTGTTGATGACAAAAGAGTGGAAAAATTGAATTTCCCCTCAGGGGGATTAATAAAGTATAAGAAAAAAAAAACTATATATATATTACACAATGAAACAGAGCCACACTCCATGTTGGTGTTTTATTCAGACCTCACTGATGGATTACATATCTCTATAAATGGCATAACATTGTGCTTGGGCTTCAATAACTAATGAAATAATACATACAGTATATGAGCAGAACTTGCATTAGTGATTTTGTAACTCACTTTTGTAAATATGGTAAAGTTGCTTCAGGTCGCTGTTTAGACTATCTGCCGTCAACACCATAACAATTATCACCGACACTTTAGATTACACCCGGAAAGAGCCTCATACTTACACAGTAAAAAATGTGTAAGGAAATAATAATTATGAATGTAAATTATATAATTTGGATTCATTTAATGCAAATTACTGGGTAAATATTGGAAAATGTGAGGTGTGGTTCATCAGGACAGAGAGTGAAAATTAGCCAAAGGTATAATGTCAGAAGCAGGACAAGAGACCGCGACTGCAGATTCCCTGCCATATGGGAAATGTCACACCTGTGATCAATCTACACTATGATGTTAATTCAATTAAAAGTGTTTTGAATGTCTTTCAATTGTGTGCAATACTTCAAATTTAACACAATTCACATTCCATTGCACCAACTTGACATTTTACAAAAATGTCCAAGACTTACCCTCTAAGTTCTGTGAAATACATCCAAATTATATAATTTAAACTCGTAATTATTTTTCCTTTACATGTTTACTGTGTAAGTTGCAGGATACCATAACCACACAATTATTATTATAGTAACCCACTATACTTGAGTCAAACATCAGGACAAGATAACAATCTAAAAAAATAAATGTTGATTAATAAGTTCAAGTTATTTATATAGCACATTATCATACATAGCATGTCACTCAGTGTGCTTAAAAATAAAAGAAAAATGAAAAAATAAAAAATAAAAAGAACAGCCTAACAGTAATAATAATAATAATAATAATAATAATTAATAAAATAATAGGCTATAATAGATTGAGGGGGAAAATAAGACTGAATGAATAGGAGGTAAAAACAATAAATCAAAAATAAAGATAAAGATAAAAAATAAAAATAAACCTAAAACTATGTCACAGTCATTTTATAACTAACATAACCCATCTAAAGTAAATTCATTCATCAATAAATGCAAAATGAAAAAGTTCAGTTTTGAGTTTCTTTTTAAAACACACTACTGTTGGAGCAAATCTAATATCTATTGGAAGCTGATTCCAGCGCTGTGTGGCATAATAGCTAAATGCCATTTCTCCCTGACCAGTTCCAGTAGATCTAAGCTCTCTACCAGGTGTATATTGGGGAAAAATTTCAGAAAAACATTTGGGGCCAAGTCCATTTAGTGATTTATATATTAGGAGTAGAACCTTGAAATCAATTCTGAAATTAACTGGGAGCCAATGTAAAGATTTAAGAATGGGTGTAATGTGATCTCTCTTTTTAGTCTTGGTTAATAGTCTAGCAGCAGCGTTTTGAATTAATTGAATCTCTCTAATGGACTTCTTGGGGAGGCCAGTTAGGAGGCCATTACAATAATCTACCCTACAGGATATGAAAGCATGAATAAGCTTTTCAGCAAAATCTCTGATCTTAGCTGTTTCTGAGATGCCAGAATGCTGATTTAGTAATGCTTTTGGTGTGATCATTCATAGTCAGGTCCCCATCCAAGATGACTCCCAAGTTTTTTACTTCAGTCCTAGGTGTAAGTGCTTTAGATTCTAAGTAGACACATATTTGTGTTCTATCCTCTTTGTTCCCAAATAAAATAATCTCAGTCTTGCTCTGATTAAGTTTTAAAAAATTCTGCTGCATCCAGGTATTTACTTTTTCAAGGCAAAGACATGAGGAGTCAATAGAACTTAAATCGTTTGGTGACAGTGCAAGTTAGACCTGTGTGTCATCTGCATAGCTATGATATGCCACTTAAACCATCTAAGGACGGTATCAGAAAGCCCAACACAGCTTTCTAATCGGTTGAGAAGTATTACATGATCATGATCGAAAGCTGCACTACGGTCTAACATTACCAGGACAGTTGTTTTACCTGAGTCTGTATTCAGGCGGATGTCATTTACGACCTTTACAAGTGCAGTCTCAGTTGAGTTGGAGTTGGCGAAAGCCTGATTGGAGTTGGTCATAGATGCTATTTGTATTTAAATAGTTATTGACTTGGTTGAATACAACTTTCTCAATAACTTTGCCTATAAAGGGGAGGTTTGAGATGGGCCTGTAGTTGTTAAGCACAGAGGGATCAAGGTTTCTTTCTTTAGGAGGGGTTTGATAACTGCAGTCTTAAGAGAGGCTGGAAAATGCCTGAAAGAAGAGAGCCACTCACAATCTTTAGAAGCTCAAATGCCACACAACCAAAGATGCTTTTAAAGAAACTTATGGGCAAGGTGTCAGGACAGCAAGTAGATGAGCTGAGCTGCATCACAGTTTTTTTTCAAGAGTTTTGCTATCAATGGCAGTAAATTCAGATAAAGAGGCTATTTGTATTTGATGATTTAACCAAGACATTACATAACAGGGTGGAGCTAATGTTTTTTCTAATATTTTCAATCTTGCTATGGAAAAAGGAAGCAAACTCATTGCATTTATCAGGTGACATAAACTCTTGAGGTAGATGTACTGGGGGATTTGTTAACTTATCAACAGTGGCAAACAGTGCACGGGAGTTGTTAATGTTCTTGTTAATGATGTTAGAGAAATAAGATTGTCTAGCCTTTCTTAACTCATAGTTACAAGCTTGGAGTTTGTCTTTGGAAATATCATTGTCAACCTGAAGCTTGTTTTTTCCCCATTTACGCTCAGCTTTCCTACATTCTCTCTTCTGAGTCGCTACTGCTGTGGTATACCTCCATGGTGCTTTACATTTACTGGGAATTTTTTTAAGCTTGGTAGGTGCTACAGAGTCAAACAGACTTAGATGGTCCTCCACGCCCTGAGTTGTTATGCATGGTGTAATAGACATGGCTTCCGTAAAAAGACTGCAGGTATTCTCATTAATATACCTCTTAGGGACAGATTTAGATTGAGTTTGGCTAATTGGAGAGACCAGGCCATCAAAGAATACACAAAAATGATCAGATAGTGCTAAGTCTATAACATTAACTGAAGAAATACAGAGACCCTCACTGATAACTAGATCCAGAGTGTGACCTTTGATATGAGTGGAGTTGTTAACATGTTGTACCAGATCAAACATGTCAAACAAAACAGTGAGCTTTTGATGAAGCAGAAATCGGTGCCTGCAGCTGGGCCCGGGGGCTCCCGACCTTGCCTTCAACTCTTTAGGTTGGACTCGCCTTCTACTCAAATAAGTATCTTAGAATCAGATGGCTGGTGCTGAGGAAACCACTGGAGACACGTGGAATCAGGTGCAACCGTGTTTAATGTATTCACAAGCAACAACACACACAACTCATGAGTCAAGCTCTGGAACAAGACTTAAGTTTCACTCCCTTTTATGCTGGTGAAGATTCTGCTGAATCTCCACCTTTTTCCCTTAATCCTGCCCACTTGAGCCCGAACACAATGGTGGCATGTTGTGTGTGGTTGAGTCCGATCTTAATGGTGTATTCTTTTCGAGTCACCTGGGTATGAGCCATACTGGTGTCCAAGGCCAAGGCCATATCAGCCTGGGCTGGAATGCCACAAACTTTCCCATCATTGTGTTTGAGCCAGGTCTCACGCTATTTTTTAAAAACACTGAGTACACCGAGTACACATTAATCCTGAGTACACATTAACCCTAAGTACACATTAACCCTGAGTACACATTAACACTGAGTACACATTAACCCTAAGTACACATTAACCCTGAGTACACATTAACCCCGAGTACACATTAACCCTGAGTACACATTAACCCCGAGTACACATTAACCCTAAGTACACATTAACCCTGAGTACACATTAACCCTGAGTACACATTAACCCTAAGTACACATTAACCCTGAGTACACATTAACCCTGAGTACACATTAACCTTGAATACACATTAACCTTGAGTGCACATTAACACCGAGTACACATTAACCCTGAGTACACATTAACCCTGAGTACACATTAACCTTGAATACACATTAACCCCAAGTACACATTAACCCCGAGTACACATTAACCCCGAGTACACATTAACGCTGAGTACACATTAACCTTGAGTGCACATTAACCCTAAGTACACATTAACCCTGAGTACACATTAACCTTGAATACACATTAACACTGAGTACACATTAACCCTGAGTACACATTAACCTTGAATACACATTAACACTGAGTACACATTAACCGTGAGTACACATTAACCTTGAATACACATTAACACTGAGTACACATTGAACTCAAAAACACTGAGAACTCTAGGTACTTTCCACTTTAGTTCCCACGTGCTTGCATGCAGTATATGACCAAATGTGTGTGTGTGTGTGAGTACAATACGTGAATACATGAAACAACATGTAAACGAGTATATTAACCTCAACAGGCATTTCAAACTTAATCACCTTATGCCAGTGTATATCTACTGATTTATTACTTCAATCACTCTTTGCAGTTAAAGCTCGTTACACTACACTCTTTGGAAGAGATGTCTGTAGGATTGTCAGTGTCAATATTAAAATCACCAGTAATGATAAAAGAATCAAAATCTGTAAGGATGATTGATCAATGATCAATAATGGAAAAAGACAGACCAATCAGATTTCCAGTGCAGTTATAGTGCAGAATACCACAAGCACACAGTAATCACTAGTTTCCCCTCTAAACTTGAGTCAAACATCAGGACAAGATAACAATCTAAAACATCATTGAAGATTTGTTTGATTGATCAATAAAAGTAATGAAAAAAATAGATGATGATCAGAATTAGGTGACAGTTTCATAACTGGTAGAAACTTTGTTCTAGTAGTAATCCTCTTCTCCTCCACCAAACCCAGCTTGAACTATTTCTTTGATCCTCTCAGTCTCCTGGGGTGGGGCAGCTGGCAGAATTGCTTTCAGACCNTAGTAGTAATCCTCTTCTCCTCCACCAAACCCAGCTTGAACTATTTCTTTGATCCTCTCAGTCTCCTGGGGTGGGGCAGCTGGCAGAATTGCTTTCAGACCATTCTCTATTTTTGCCATCCTGTCATTTGTCTTCTTCTCAAACTCCTTCTTGTTCTTGAGGACCAGCATAAGGATGCCCTCCTGAGCTGCTGTGCAGGACTGTTGCAGCTCCAAACGCTCTTGAAGGAATTCTGGCTTCTCCTTATCCATGGCCATGAGCTTGCCCAGGCTGCTCACTCTGTCCATCAGGTACTTGCTGGACACTTCAGTGTAGGTCCCTGAGATCATGTGGACCAGACTGGCAACATTGGAGGCTTGGAACGCCTGGTTGTACAGCATGTCTTTGACAAATAGTTTATTGTTGTAACTGAGTTTCTTTGTATCATCAGCTGTTGAAACAAAATCTTTCAGTGTCTTGCTGAGGCTGCATTTGATTATGTTAGAGATCATCTGGAAGAAGCGCACCATCTTCTCCCACTGCTCTTTGACTCTGCCCATGGCATCGAGACCCTTGACCAGCATCTTGATGGTGGTTTCAAAGTCAATCTCCTTGATCTTACAGCTCTGCATTTCAACCAAGATCTCAGTCAGCTCCTTCTGATTCCGCTCCATTCTCTCCACAGACTTCTCATAGGCCTCCCGTGTTTCCTTGAGTTGTTCTCGGCTCTGCTCAATTTTGAAACGAGCGTTATCTGCTGCTCTCTGACTGGCAGACTGATCTCCTGTGCTGCTCTGTGCTTTGCTCATCATTGGTGATGTAGGAGAAAAAGCTGGAGAGCCCAATACTTTTTTGCTTTTGGTGTCAAAGATGAGGGATTGGTCATCCAGTTTCTTCAGTTTCTTGATGAGCTCTGCTTCTTTCTTGTCATCCCAATTTTCACCAGGTTTATATGTGGCCAGTTCTTCACAGATGTTAATACCCAGCTCACAAAGTTTCAGAGCATCCTCCTGAAGTTTGCTCCCTTTCATCTGCATTAAGGCCTCGGAGATTCTTTTGAATTGAGCTTCAGACCAGTTTGTCTTTGTGGATTGTGCTTTCTGATCATACAGGTCCTGCCAGGCTATTTTCCCTTCCTTCAAATACTGTGTAAGAGTTCCTACAATGGAAAGAATCTCTGCAGACTTACAGCCGACTGAGAGCACATCTACGTTTTCATTTTGCGATTTGCTTTGATGGAATGAGTCTGAGATTGTTTCTACTGAATCGCTGATTGTTTTTACTGGAGTACTTGCCATGTTAGCGACTCCATTAACAATTCCTGTCACTGCCTTTGAAAGTCCTTCAACCACATCCATTCCAATCATTTCCCATCCGGAGGGAAGAGAGTCCATTGCTTTCTTGTAGCTATCTTGTGCTTCATTTATTTCCTTTTCCATGGCCTCCATTGCTTTCTTGGACTGTTCTTTAAGCTCAGTGGCAGTCTTCTCCCGTATTTCATTTTCCTTAATCTTCATCTTCACCTTCTCCAGCTCTTCTCCATGAAAGCGTTCAGCATTGACACAGGCCGCCAGTAGTTCCTGGATTAAGTTGATGACATCTGTGTACTTCTTTTCAACACTGCCTGACAGTGTCACACATTCATCTGCAATGGTGCGAATGTTTTCCAGCTGATTTGGCAGGAGCTTGCCAATAACTTCATCAGGTGCATTGAAAAGGAGCTTGACTGCTGCCTTCATGTAATCAGGAACTGTGGCTGTGTGAAGGCGGATCTGATCCATATTCTTGTGGGCCTCATTGAATGCATGCCAGCCTGAGTTACAGATTTGCATGAGGCAGGCCCTGAACGAGTCTGGGTATTGTATGTATTTGTAGCCCTTCTCTGGGGGGTTCTTGTTGATGGAGAAGTCATCAGATGAGGAGATGAAGACGAGCTCCCCCATGATGGCGATGGAGAGGGGGGCAGGAGTCAGGTACTCTTCCCAGTTTGCATTAGGCTGCATCAGCATCTTGGTGGTCTCTCGCATATCTGCTGCAGTGGTGAGACCCTGAGTGGCCTTAGCAATTTCCATGGTCTGTGCTGTTCAACGAAGCAGATAAAGAAGATGTCATGCAAGTGCTTTGACAAAATACAAACAAATGCAAAATACAATTTATATTACTGATACAAGCCTGATCTGTCCATCAAGATCAGGAGGATGGACACACCAGAACTCATAGATATTATACTTGTGGTTAGCCCATCAATGAGGTACCGATATCATGACATGAAGTTGCATGCAACAAATGAATTTAATTTGGTGGGAAATGTCTTGGATCACAGCCAATAAGAACCCCCTGAACGAAGTCGGTGTTCGAATCCAATAGATTCCAAGCCAACTGGCTTTGGGAAGACAGAAATTTCTAAAATATGACTTAGACTTACAACTAAATTCATGTAATGACAAAAACTAAATTGAAAATAGCTGCCAAAATTAACACTGCTAGCAGCATGCCTCACCACATGATAATTATCAGCATGCAAGTACATACTGTTCCGAAGATGTGTGGAAGTTTGCTCATTTTCTTCACTAGTCGGACCTAGGCAAGAAACTTCAAGTGAAGTGGTAACAGCAGTTTAGAGAAAAGAAAAGAAAACCAAACACTAAAGGCTCAGGTGTAGTCAATAGTGACGCGGTAAAGGTGAGAAAAAAGTCGCTAGTGCGCGACGTGTTCCCTGGCATACTAACATGAGGTGCCGCGACAAGATCCGTGTGGAGCTCAATGTGCGCCTTGCCGCACGGTCTCAATTTTTGGGAGGTACGTGGCCGCGCAACACAATTTTTGTCACCAGGCGGCAAGCGCTCGCCGCTAGCTGCTCACCACCGCCCGACTGTACCTGGACCTTAAGATGCTGCTGGATATGGGAAGTAGGACAGCTATAGTGCTAGCTCCAGTGCTGTCCTTTCTCCATTAGACTCAGGGGCTTAACGCCATTATTTAAATTAATAAAAATAAATAAATTAATAAATCCTTGGAATGTGTGGTTTTACAGGCTAAATGTTTTCTTCACGACTAAAAATGCGAAAACGACATCCTTCTCTGTCTTTTCTAAGGTTGCCTTTAGATCTGTCCGTAGTTAGAAATAACAACAAGATGAGCAAAGACAGACTCAAGATAGTCGTGTTTCCTGCAGCCTTGAGGAGATGACTCCTCTTGTGTGACTATGTGTGTCTCTGAATCGAGCCCTGGGCTGTGAAGAAATGGTGCCATGGTGGAGTCTTTAATGATACACCTTCATTTCCTGAAGCTTGTGATGTAGCCTAAATGTCCTTTGCCTGCACTATGATCTGTTGACCCAATAGCCTGATTGTCACTTTGCTTTTACTTTATATTACTACAGATGACCCAAAGGGTTTTTTGCCATTACTGAACTATATCTGCTCATATCTAAGAGAAAAGCGCTAAGTAATTTGCCATGGAATTATCTCGGAGACTCTATTTCTGCTCATGCCCAACCTTACAGCACATTTGGTTCTATCCACCAACCATGCACCGGATGAATGCAGTCAAAGCTACATAACATACGACAGCAGTTTTTTCACAGGAAAATAAATATGATCTGGTATTAGTAGCAGCCAGTATTCATTTTGTTGTCTAATTTTTTTTTTAGTACATTTTTTGGGGCTTTTTATGCCTTTAATCAGATAGGGCAGTATAGAATGACAGGAAGCAAGTGAGATGGAGAGATGGGGTGGGATCCAGAAAGGACCACAGGGCGGGGCTCGAACCCGAACCCAGGTCGCCGGCGTATGGTGCAGGTGCCCCAGCTAGTTGTGCCACGGCCAGGGCCGTCATCTAAAATTTTAACGAAAAGTATTCGTCTACACTTTTTCCCATGATGATAATGAGCTGAAAATAAGTTTGATATCCACCTTATTTTTCACGGAAACACAGAGGCAAAACAGAATGCAGCCAGCTTCCGTTTTTGTGTGTGACACTTCCGGTCCAGCACTCTTGACCACTGTGTAAATGGGAATCGCCTTGTTGTTTACCTTATATATATCACATTTTTCACGTCACTATATCACCGTTTAGACTAATCTGATGTTTGTAAAGTCTATAAACACAATGATTGAACAAACATTACTATTTCTGTGTGCACGTTTTGTAATTAATAACATAGTTATCGTAGATTAGCTAGGCTAACCGTTAGCTGTTAGCCGTCAGCCGTTAGCGGTGTCTGTAATAACTCAATAAACGGTCCGTGAAAAAAATATTTTCTCCAGCGGATGTCTTAGTTACAACATGATTGAGCTAACTGGAGTAGTTTCATGTCGTATCCAACAACGGGAGGCTTTTAACAGATGATGTCCTGATGTTAGCTTTGCTGCTAGTGTTAACGTTAGCTGTCCCT
>NC_065508.1:592672-596462 GCF_006386435.1 Epinephelus moara | reverse complement strand
AGTTTATGATTGACGTGCGATTTATTCGCGTTTAGAGGGAATAAATTTCCGTTATAACGGAAACGTGGGCACAGTTATCTATATAAAATACACAGACTAACTAACTAACTAACTAACTGATTGACTAACATAAACAACTGAAAATTGAAAAAAATTAGCTTGCACCGTTAGCTCTGGCAAGGGAAAGCATGAGGGAAAGCAGCTGACGGGAAGTCACGCACAAAAAAACGGAAGTTGATCACTATTTACTTCCGTGTGTGAAAATAAGTTTGACATAGATCTTAGTGACTAAAAACTAAACTGGAAGTTATGTTTTGTTTTCATTGATCCATTTTTTGGACTAAATTGCTCGTGATAAATTACTGGACAAAAAAACACACTTTATTGTATTAGACATGTACGTGGCTTTTCTCAAGCAAGTTTGGTGTATCAAGCTGCATCTGATAGAATATTTACATCATCCAAATGGCTTCAACACTTGATAATTAAAACATGTGACTTTAATATCAATTCCTTATGCCAGTATTAGCCTAATGAAATGAAGGAACATATATAAAGGACATATATAACAACTAAAAGTTCTTGTAACACTAGTTGGGGTGAGACATATTTGCCAATAATACACAAATAATATGTGCATGTATTACTGATCAATAATGTGTTTATTTAGCATCATTACAAATGTGTATATGTATTCAACAGTTTCTTATCTTAGTGAAAATTTAATTTATTTATTATTTCTTGGTAAATCCTTAATAAGCAATTAGTGGGTCTTGATCTGAAGTTACTGATATCTAGATCAGAATTGCCTCGTAATGCATTGTCTTGTCTCTAAGGAATGTAGAATCTCTCTGTTTACCCAGAGGCTACACCAGGTGCATGATTTCAGCCTTGCTGACGCGGAGCATTTGCTGCCAGAATAACACTCTACTATAAACAATTGAATTACATGTCCGCACTCGGTGTAGCCTCGGGATTAGACCCAATAACTTAATACCATGACCAACTAGTTGTGATTTACAAAGAATAAATCATTAGTTCAGTAAGAGTAAGAAATTGAGCAAATACATGTGTGATGATACTTAATACAGACCTTATTAACCACTAATACACAGTCCCTCCAGAAAAACGCAATTATGCGATCGCATAATTCATCACAAAATCAGCCAAAGTCCGCATATTCATGCGGGGGCCGCATTTTTAAAAAAAAAAACGCAGCACTTTCACCACATAAATCGCCGATTTCCGCACAAAATGTGCAAAACAGAGGGGCTTGCATGATTTCATAATCCCCACATTTTCGTTGCAAGAGGGGTTTTCCCTGTGAATGCTCTCTGTAATTTACAAACAGCTGTTGTGTCTGTCTGAGGCTCGCTGTGATGAGACAGAGCGCACACTGGGCAGAGTTGGTGTGATGTTTCTTCTCTCTCACTCCTGTGGGGAGGAGGGAAGAAACCTTCCAGTGAAATAACTCTCGATCTAAAAGAGGTGGTTATGATTTTAGGCATGAATGAGGGATTCTGTCTCAGAGTAGCTGCGCTCCCGTCACCTCTGATAACGAGACAAGACGGGGAGACTGAGAGCGCAATGTTTTGTAGGTTTGAGCCATGTGTTTATTAAGCAGTCCTTCCAGAAAAATGCGGTGTTTTTTGTGATTGTTGCGGGCAAACATCCTTGATTTTGCGGCACAATTTCTTAAAAAATGCAATGGAATATGCGGGATATTTATGCAAATTTATGCAATGAAATTAAGGGAACTTGCAAACAACTTAAATATTCCCTGCACTTTCTGTGATGTAATATGCGTGCTTATCATAGGAAGTAATTAGAAATGACTTTTTACATTAAAGTAGTAGCCTAGTGACAACAGGGTGTTGGGGGAATCACTTTTTTTCTCTTTTTCATCAAACCGCAGTTTTTGCAAGTTCCTGCAATTTCATCACATAAAATTGCATAAATATCCCACATATTCCATTGCATTTTTTAAGAAAATGTGCCGCAAAATCAAGGATTTTTGCCCGCAACAATCACAAAAAAACACCGCATTTTTCTGGAAGGACTGAATGTTATGTATTAGTAACTACTATGTTTCACCAAAAACTAAAACTAAAGAAGACAGAAATGACTAAAATATGACTTTTCATGTAATGACTAAAACTAAATTGACAATAGCTGCCAAAATTAACACTGAGCATATGATAATTATTGTCACTTACAGTGTGAAGTGAGAGTGGGTTCTCTTCAGCTGATGTGTTCTGATCGTCTGAGGAGGAGCAGTGGAGAGACGAGGTGCTGAGAGGCATTTTTAAAGGCAAAGAACAGGAAGTGAAACAGTGAACATCAGTCTCAGTGTGTGATAACGTCTCTCAACCAATCAGAAAGAAGCTCCTGACACTTTTTCATTCCACTGGGCATACATCCCATAATAACCTTTGAGCACACTGTAAACTGAGCAGCCTTGTGCTCCTCCTCTTGGCGTGTTGAGGCTGAGCAGCCTTGTGCTCCTCCTCTTGGCGTGTTGAGGCTCCACACTGTGACATCAGAGAGCCAGAGAGGAGGGAGCTGCAGGATCTCCTCTGTTTATTTGATTGATTCTTTATTGAAAATGAATCATTCACAAAACATCAACACACAAACCACAACGAACACGTCTCAACGTACAATGCACATTTAACATCTAACATAAAGACAGTGAAAACAAATAAAGCAAATTCATAGTTCTGCACACTTTCTCTCGGGGTCCTCGAATATTTTCATCTTTCATATGCTGTGAGGAGACTTTGCATGTTTATTCCCATTAGTGTCAAAGCATTGAGCTGATCGTCCATAAGAGTCTTTTTAAAAACAGAAAAAGGGCCTTTGTCTTCCTCCATTTGGATGTGTGTGTGCACCAGTATCAGGTTGTTCAGTCAGATCATACTTAGGGCCAGATCTACTAAAGGTTTGCGTGTATAAAAACGTGTGCAAACTCACTGCACGCGCAAAAAAATGTACAAACTGATGTACTAACAGTGCGCACTAAGGGTTGTGTCTTTCAAAGGTGCAAAATAGCACGTCTGCTTTCAGTTAGTACGTTTGCAGCAATGAATATGCAATATGGGGCGTTTACACGCAATTGTGTGTGTACTGGAGGAAAACATGTAAATATATTAATTTAGCACACGCAAAGTGATTTATCAAACCTGAAAGCAGTTTTGCTCATAGAAACTGCATCTATATTTAACATGTGTCAAAGGGAGGTGCAAACGGTTTGTATGCGTAATTGTGCACACATAGCTGTGGTTATTGTTGCAAGGAGACATCAAAACGATGAAAGAAGACGCAGAGAACGCATTTTTCACCCTCATGTGAACATTTTTGGAATGAATGAGGAAACAATCATTAACACTAGAACCGCCACGGCGGTCTGACAGACCGTTTGGGTTTTTATAATGCAAATAACTCTGTTTAGATAAAACCTACAAGCTTCTCTTCCGATGTCTTTTCCTCAAAATGTGTACTGTATGTTTTCTGAAGCCTATAAGTTACAAAAATGANCTCTGTTTAGATAAAACCTACAAGCTTCTCTTCCGATGTCTTTTCCTCAAAATGTGTACTGTATGTTTTCTGAAGCCTATAAGTTACAAAAATGAAACACACTAGACTGAGCATTTATACCTCCGACCGCGGCAGCAGTTACACACACCGCTGCTGAAAATGATACATTTTGATACAAACAGGTAGCTATACATATTGCAAAACTCTGTAAAAGTACACCAAAGCCTACATTTTCATTTCCAAATATTTATTT
>NC_065508.1:589884-591184 GCF_006386435.1 Epinephelus moara | reverse complement strand
TGGTATAGAGTTTTGTCTTAAGTATGTTCTTCCAAAGATAGCCAGTCCTGGCTGGGGCGGCTGTGGCTCAGAGGTAGAGCGGCTCGTCCACTAATCGAAAGATCAGCAGTTCAATCCCCGGCTCCTCCAGTCTGCCTGTTGAAGTGACCTTGCGCAAGATACTGAACCCCAAATTCCATCAGTGTGTGAGTGTGTTAAAAACCACCTGGCACCTTGTATGGTAGCCTTTGCCACCAGTGTATGAATGTGTGTGAATGGGTGAATGTGACTCATAGTGTAAAAAGCGCTTTGAGTGGTTGGATGACTAGAAAGGTGCAATACAAATGCAGGTCCATTTACCAAAGACTGTCAGGTCCCTTTGGAACCACATATTGAGCTTAGATTTACATTCAAATTTTGTCTTGTAAATTTAAGGTTTCACTGGTTTTTGCATCTTTGGTTATGAATTCCAAGATATTTTATTTATTGTGATTAAGTGTTCAACCTGATGCTTTAGAAAACATATCAATTAATTCAAACACTTTGGCTTCATAAAAAAATTAGAACAAATCTCCAGTTGGCTTATAACTATCTGTTCATCAAAAACATTCAGTTTGGCAACATCAGATTTTTAATATGAATTGCTCGCATTTCTGCTGCCAAAATAAAGAAGAATGGGGAGATGTTGCATCCTTGTTTAACACCTCATGGTGAAATGAGGGGCGGTGCCCTGAGGGAGTGCTACTGAGCTAGATGTGTCATTATAGAAGGACTCTATTATGTTAGAAAAATTAGGGCCAATTCCACATATGTAAAACTTTGTAGGGGTAGTGGATATGAAACTAGCCCTTTAGAACGAGGGATTTTAATTAGGCCTATCCTGACCCGAAAAGATGCAGAAAAATTGGTCCACACTTTTGTTACCTCTAGGCTGGATTACTGTAACTCTCTATTATCAGGTAGCTCTAGTAAGTCCTTAAAAACTCTCCAGCTAATTCAGAATGCAGCAGCACGTGTACTAACAGGAACTAAGAAACGATCATATTTCTCCTGTTTTAGCTTCTCTGCACTGGCTCCCTGTAAAATCCAGAATTTATATTAAAATCCTACTGTTAACTTATAAAGCTCTAAATGGTCAAGCTCCGTCATATCTTAGTGAGCTCATAGTGCCATATTATCCCACCAGAACACTGCGCTCTGAGAACGCAGGGTTACTCGTGGTCCCTAAAGTCTCCAAAAGTAGATCAGGAGCCAGAGCCTTCAGCTATCAGGCTCCTCTCCTGTGGAATCATCTTCCTGTTACGGTCCGGGAGGCAGACAC
>NC_065508.1:575543-589213 GCF_006386435.1 Epinephelus moara | reverse complement strand
CATTGTGCTCGTGACTCAACTATCTCATGCCCAACTCCTCATAAGGACCAGCTCCAGTCCCTGATTGGCTGACCGACCAGTTTCACAATACATGACGCGTTTCCTGCCGTAAAGCAGATTTTTTCAGCGAAATTTCGGCACCGGTGGCAGAAGCTTATTGCAAAGATTGCAATTCCACTGAGTAACCTATGTAAACAGTGATAGTCTGATTTTACTGTGGACACTACCCTGTGCAACCCACATTATTTAAATCATGATATATTTAGGACAAGATGCTGTCTGTTGCCTCTTTAACAACTACATTTTCATTTCTTGTTTCGTTCTATGTTATTGTCTGTAGTTATGTATGTTCCCCCCATCATGTCTGTTTATGTGTTCACCATGTCATGTCACTGTTTTTGTCATGTAATTTCACTAATACATTTTTTAAAAAAAGAAAAAAGAAACAAACTGAGACATGAACTTTAAACTAAAGAACAAAGTGTTGCAGAGACGAGTCGGTTCATCAGTTTATTTCTGTTTCATTTTTACATGACATCATTGATTTATTTTGTGCCAAAGAATTTCACATCAACAGACATGAAGACAGAAAACAGCTGTTTCTCTGAGACTTCAGGGACAGTTGGACAAACCTCTCGCTGAAATTTCCTACTGACATTAAACACACTACAGCTTCTATCTACAGGTGCTTCAGCCAATCAGGAGGCAGCCGTTATATATGTACTGTTATATATTCCTCAACATGTCCGTCTGTACATTCAGCGACATGCTGACACGTCTGGTGACGTCAGCAAATCATTCAGGATATGTTTAATGACCCTCCATGCTGTCATTGTGCTTGACATGCAAACTGCAGGTCAAAGCTTTGTCTGTGGTGAGTTCACTGAGCGGCTCAGGAGGCGTTCAAGAGCGGCTTAGAAAAACAGAACTTTGTATGCACCAGTCAAACACATGCTCGACTCCGTCGTCAGATCTTTTTAAAATGTTTTTTTTTCTTCTGCATCATATTTCATATATGTATGAGGTATCTAAATACTTTAGTGTCACAGAGTGTCAGGACATGTCAGGAAAAACATCTCAAGGGAAAAACTCAACTTTACAAGCAAATAGTCAAATTATTGTAATATTCAACGAGCATCAGGCCGCTCAAGAAAAAGTAATAATTTTATTAAAAATACATGTAGAATTTTTTTCCTCCAATTATGAGTTTATTGAAATATTTCAACTTTTTTTTTGTTTATTTTTATTTTTATTACGTTTCCCTCCTAATATTATTATTTTAATCTCAAAACATTATGACTTCTGCCCCCAATCTTCCTTTATTGCCAAGATATTTTTTTGCTGACTTTGACGCTGTCCTGACTTTGTCTTTAATTATGATTTTTTTTTTCTTTAATTATTATTTTATCTTAAATTATTTCAACTTTAACTGAAATTATTACGATTGTTTTTGTCAGAGCTTATTCCCAGGTTTTCTGTGATGTGTTTCCTCGACAGTGATGCCGACACTCTGTTTGTACTGAAACGTTCTGTAGAAATAAACTTGTTGATTTCTCTCCTCCATAGAAACTTGTGAACGACTGTTACCATGGTAACTTCTTACCTGCCATCCCATGTGACATGAAGATAAAAGAAACAACAGGTAAGTGGATCAACATGACGTCAGTATTTCAGAAACACTTACTGCGGCTCTAAAAACCGACTCCTAGATATTTCACTAAAGCTTGAAGCGAGTACACACAGGAGGCTTTTCTCCTTATCTCAGTGTCAGTCTGATTAAGGGGAAGTTTAAGGGTAAATCAGGGCTCAGAGTTTCAGACATGAATCCTCCCGAAATCTTTGTCACATGATGGTGAAACATTGGTAAAGTATGACGGTGTGGTTTCATTCAGCTGATTCAGATCACCGTTTCCCAGAATTCCCGGTGTTTGTCTTTATTTACGACCCAATCGTCCTGAGTTTTATTGTATCATGATTCTACGGACAGGAAACACAGGAAGTGATGAGACGTTGATGGACGTTGTCTCTAATCTGGATCCGCTCGTGTTTGTAGGTCTGGTATGTGTTGATCGTTCCCGGTCCTGTCAGGTCCGCTAACACAGAAAACCCACTTAAGCATCACGTTAGCATCACGTTAGCATTATGTTAGCATCATGTTAGCATCCTAAAACCTTCAATCCATTCATTCAATCTGCAGTCAAACACCTAGCAACATGGTCGCTATGCTAAGCTAGCCAACGACAGGTGAGAGTTCAAACAGGTGTATTTCTGGTCCGATAAACAGAAGGCGACGGTGGTCTCCGGGATGTCGCTGGTGGTGGTGAAGGCGGCACAATCGGCCGGTCGGACCACCAGACACACACGTACACGTGTTGGTGTGGAGACACCTCCGAGGTCTTGGCGAACTCATTTTTAGTCCTGGAGAATCAGCAAACTCTGCTGACATGTGTCTCTGGTGGCCCCGCCCCCGTCATTAGGAGGTAGTGGCCTGTTTACGAAAAGTTTCGAAGAACGCTAGCATCCCCTTCCTCACGCTGCTGTTGCCGTTGCCCTTGGTTATCCGCGGCATCATCATGTTGCCGCTGCTGCTGCCATGGAGACGGGAGGCGAGAGGAGGGAAGGCATCCATGGAGTTGGCCCGTTTGACTTTTGACGGGGCCGCACGCCATGACTTGGACCTCGGGGGAGGAGTCTGAGCCACCAGACACTTCTGATACTGAACCTGATGGACAGGAAGGAACTGAAGTCAGTGTTAAGTGTGCGTCGACCACCAGGGGGCAGAAGAACACCAGAGTCTGTGGAACTGAATCTGTCCGTGTGTTGTAAGGTCCCCGTAAGGTATGAATGACCTGTAGTGTTCGTGTGTTGTCAGGTCCCCGTAAGGTATGAATGACCTGTAGTGTTCGTGTGTTGTAAGGTCCCCGTAAGGTATGAATGACCTGGAGTGTTCGTGTGTTGTAAGGTCCCCGTAAGGTATGAATGACCTGGAGTGTTCATGTGTTGTAAGGTCCCCGAAAGGTATGAATGACCTGGAGTGTTCGTGTGTTGTAAGGTCCCCATAAGGTATGAAAGACCTGAAGTTTTTAAGGTCTAAATGAGGGTGTAGCTGTTCAGGTGTGTACTCACCATACATGCGGCCTGGACAGCCTCAGACAGGATCCCTGCGTCCGGTTCACACCAGAATACGTGACATTCAAATTGTTGCGTGCCGCCATCAACAATCACAGCGAAGGTGTGGCTGTCATGGCCGACGCCCAGAAAGGTGAGGAAACGTACCTGACACTCCCAGAGAGGCTCCTCCCCTTCCTGTCAAGAACCAATGAGAGAGAGGGTCAGCTGACCTGTCACCTAGTGGGTTAACAGATTATGTAGTGATGGCGGTACCTCTCCCCTCCACAGAGACAGGATGTTGTCAGTGACGTGGATCACCGCTGGCTCCCACTCGTCTCTGTCTGTGGAGTTCATGATGCTCTCTATCGCTCTGTTCAACACCTCCATACCTGCATCATAACCAGACTCCTGGTCACCACGGTAACCACCAGGTGTGTTTTATGACTTAATTAGCACGTAATTAGTCGGTACATAATAACATCCCTTTTTACAGGATCATTATCAGTTTGTTTACACTGACTGAACCAATCACAGAGCTGGATGTCGTGTTCAGGCATGTTCAGGCATGTTCAGGCATGTTCGGGTGTGTTCAGGTGTGTTTGTGTCGTACCCATCGCTCTGGACACTGGCAGGTTACCGATGTACTGGACCTCAAACTTTTGGACCTGCTGTCGCACGGCCTCCAGAAACTCCACTGAAACAACAACAAACTATCAGCAGACAGCCAATCAGAGAACAGCAGGTGACGTCAGAGAACAGGTGAGTCACCTTGTCTGGGCAGGTCTTCAGGTGAGATGCTCTCCATGGTCAGGGAGCGGGACGGCCGCATCAACGTCTTTTCTGACATCATCTACGGAGAAATTAAACCATCACGTTCACCTGCAGAAGAACATTCCCTTTGTCTTTACTGCTAAGTAGCTAATGCTAGCATGCTAGCTAACATGCTAAGCTAAGATGCCGAGCTTCACACCTGAGAGTGTCACCTGTCGTTCAGGTGACGTTAACGACTGACCTTGGAGCACATCTCATGCAGCGCTGTGGCGATGGCTTTGGCCGGAGCGTTGCAGCGAAACACGTGACACTTCAGCACACAGCTGTCCTTATCGCCCGCCACAAACGCAAAGTCCCTGAACGCACCACATACGCACACACACACATACACACAGTGTCATGATGTTGTGACCGATCAGCTGATGGACCGACAATCATGTGATCAGCAGGTGAATCAATAAATGACCCTGACATATATCGGAGGCTGTGAGGTGCAGCTTTATGTGAAGAGGTAAAGGTAGAGAGGTTTACCTGTCCCTGCCCAGGTGGAGGGGTGGGGGGCGGGGCGTGTTAAAGAAACAGAGAGAGTGACAGGGTTAGCGCAAACTGACAGGTAAACAAACTGAAAGGTGGGTTTGATTTTAACACCTGAGCATGCAGAAACAAACTGTGAGTGTGCTGTTAGCCTAGCATAGCATAAAGACTGGAAGCAGGACGAAGTGTTAGCCTAGCTTAGCATAATGACTGGAATCAAGGGGCAGTGTTAGCCTAGCTTAGTATAAGGACTGGAAGCAGGAGGAAGTGTTAGCCTAGCTTAGTATAAAAACTGAGAGCAGGAGGCAGTGTTAGCCTAGCTTAGCATGGAGACTGGAAGTAGGGGGAAGTGTTAACCTAGCTTAGCATAATGACTGGAAACAGGGGGAAGTGTTAACCTAGCTTAGCATAGAGGCTGGAAGCAGGGGGGAGTGTTAGCCTAGCTTAGCATAGAGACTGGAAGCAGGGGGAAGTGTTAACCTAGCTTAGCATAGAGACTGGAAGCAGGGGGAAGTGTTAGCCTAGCTTAGCATAATGACTGGAAGCAGGGGGAAGTGTTAGCCTAGCTAATCATAGAGACTGGAAGCAGGGGGAAGTGTTAGCCTAGCTAAGCATAATGACTGGAAGTAGGGGGAAGTGTTAGCCTAGCTTAGCATAATGACTGGAAGCAGGGGGAAGTGTTAGCCTAGCTTAACATATTGACTGGAGGAAGGGAAAAGTGTTAGGTTAGCTTAGCATAATGACTGGAAGCAGGAGGAAGTGTTAGCCTAGATTAACGTAGACACTGGAAGAAGGGGGGAATGTTAGCCTAGCTTAGCATAATGATTGGAAGCAAGGGGCAGTGGTAGCCTAGCTAAGCATAGAGACTGGACGCAGGGGGAAGTGTTAGCCTAGCTTAACATAGAGACTGGAGGCAGGGGGAAGTGTTAGCCTAGCTTAGCATAGAGACTGGAAGCAGGGGGAAGTGTTAGCCTAGCTTAGCATAATGACTGGAAGCAAGGGGAAGTGTTAGCCTAGCTTAGCATAATGACTGGAAGCAAGGGGAAGTGTTAGCCTAGCTCTCTCGACCAGCTCTCCTCTGGTATATTTTTTTGGGTGGGACAGTGAAGGAATGACCCGCCTTACTGTGAATTATTCTGCCTCTGATATTCTTATACTAACTCTAACCAGTCTCATTCAACCTGGTTAACCAACGAGTGTTAGCCAATCAGAGGCAAAGGGCGGGTCACGCCTTCACCATCCTCAGAAGATAAAATCTGCCCACCTCTGTCTTATCTACGTGTAGTTTATTGAACAGGTGTAGAGAAGTGACCTTGACTCCAATTGGCTCACCTGCCATTGTTGCAGCCCACCCCCCACACACGGATGTTGATGATTGGCTGACAGTGCAGAGGGGTGTGGTCTAAAGGGTCCAACAGGGTCAGAGTGTCTTTTTTCAGAACCAGCATCATCTCCCGACCCTGCAGACAGACAGACAGACAGAAAGCATTATACCACCCTGCTGTGTAAAACATAAATGAAAACTGAACACAGTTCAGAGATATTTAGTTAGTTTGTTAGTTTGTTAGTTAGTTTAGTTTTATTTGCTCATAATGTTAAAAACAGACAGTATAAAATTTACAAGATTAAAAAGGAAATGTGCCGGAGAGGTTAGAAGCCACTAAAGGCTTATCAAAGAACCTCCCCTCAATTAAATCATACAATAAGGATAAGAAATAAACAAGACAGATCAAAAAAAAGAAAAAAAAAGGGGGAGAAGGAAAGCAGAAGCAGAAGAAAGAGGAGGAAATCAAGACAAAACATGACAGGTAGTAAATAAAATGAACAAAATCAATATAAGATTACGTGTTTGACGATGAACAAACAACTAAGAATTAGTCAGACCAAAAACAAGGAGAATCCAAGCAAGGAAAATAATAATAAATAAATAATTCCACATTAAAGTTGATTAATTAAATACTTTTTCATTTGATTTTTGAAGATTGCCAGTGAAGATGATGCTTTAAGAGATGGTGACAGGTTGTTCCAGAGAGATGGTCCTCTATAACTCAGTGAGAATTGAGAAAGGGAAGTCTGACAGAAAGGGTGATGGATGTCATTGGACTGTCTCATGGAGGATGAGTGAATATCAGAAGAAAAAATGAAAAAAATGGAAAAACACTTGGTAAGTCCTGAGTTAAATGTTTGAATGTATACATAAATACACAAATCTGGTATTTGTTCACATCATAGATAGATAAAAGTTTTTATCTTCTAAATAAAGAAGCTGAAGGGTAACAGCGATTAACAAGACTCCCACATGTTCTCCCTGTGTCAGCGTGGGTTTCCTCCAGGTGCTCTGACATGTTTTCCCTGTGTCAGCGTGGGTTTCCTCCAGGTGCTCCGACATGTTCTCCCCGTGTCAGCGTGTGTTTCCTCCAGGTGCTCCGACCCCAAACAGGATAAGCGTTTACAGAAAATGAACGAGTTTGAACATTTAATATCTCTGTGCTGTATTTAACTGTATATGAGTCTGACAAGTTTACAGATCACTGTTTTCATTAATGGTTTACAGAGTTCAGCTGATCCTGAGTCAGGGTCATACGTCTGAACAGGTTTAATTCACATCGTGGTTTACTTTCATATTCTGGGTCAGTTTGTGATTGAAACAGACAGACAGACAGACGGACGTAGATGGACAGGTGAAGGTTCAGCAGGTGTCTCACCTCCCCCCAGGCCCCCTGTCTGTCCCTCTGCTCGGGGCTGCTGCAGTGAGACAGCTGCTGGATGACGTTACTGACAGCCAGACTGCTGCGTCCGGGAGACAGGTCCTCCTCCTCCACCTCCAGCCAGCCCAGAGAGCGCACTGCAAAACACTGACAGACAGACACACAGGGAGAGGACAGACAGAGTCAGACGATGAGATTAAGCGGTCAGTGAGTCGTTGGGTGAAAAACAGGGAAACCAGGGCACAAACAGATGGATGGACAGAGAGAGAGAGAGAGAGAGAGAGAGAGAGAGAGAGAGAGAGAGAGAGAGATTAAGTCAGCTTAATGAAAAGTGTGGTAGAGAGCGGTCGACACAGAGCAGGAGAGATTAGAGCAGATTAGAGCCGACTGACAGGAAGTCAGTTTTCACTCTGGTTCATGTCAACACTGCTCCTGTCAGTCATGATGTCATCATCAGCTTCCTGTGACATCACCATCAGGATAGCGTGAGTGAACGCAGCACAGGAATGAGGACGTTCATGAGAAGGTTCTGAATCTAAAACATACTTTAATGAAGCAGAAAAACCAAATGTGTCTCACTGAGACAAGAAGAGACAGGTCATATGATAATTGTTGTTGTTGATGTTGTTGTTGTTGTTGTCGTGTTACCTTGGTGTTGGGGTCTTGGTTAGTGAGATAATCTTCATGCCATGAAGACCTGAAAGAAATATTTCATATTTAGAAATTTATATTATCTGTGTGTGTGTGTGTGTGTGTGTGTGTGTGTGTGTGTCTCTGTGTGTCTCTGTGTGTGTCTGTGTGTTACCTGGGCTCAGGTGGTTCACTGGTCTCTGTGGTGGAGCTCTGCTGTTCAGCCTCCTCCTGCTGAGACACAACACCACAGACAACACATCAGACAAACTTGCTCATCTGAACCAGGTTAAATTAAACTCACCAGGTTAAATTAAACTCACCGGGTTCATTTTGACTAACTGAGTTAAGTTATATTAAGCACAATAATTTGGACTAACGAGGTCCATTTAAATTAATAAGGTTAAGTTGTTTGTTGGACACTTCTAACTGGTTAAACTGAACTAACCACGTGAGTTATTGAGGTAGTAACCTGTGTTTCGAGCAGCTGTGGCGTCCCACTGAGGCGAGGGTGTTGCCACTGGGTGGCGCCGGTGGGAACGTGCCAGTAATAAGTTCCTGTAGAGTCTTTGATGGTTCTCCAGCCGGAGGGGAGGTCTGGGTCCAGCAGCAGGTTCTGGTCTGTCCAGATGTTGTCTGCATACACACACACACACACAGACACACACACACACACACACACACACACACACACACACACAGTATCAGAGCTACTGAAGCATGTATTTATCTGTAGTAAACATTTCTGTGTTGATGTAATGAGTCCGACAGGTTCTGATGGTGTTTAGGTTCACACACAGTGTGTGTGTGTGTGTGTGTGTGTGTGTGTGTGTGTGTGTGTGTGTGTGTGTGTGTGTGTGTGTGTGTGTTTGTTGATCAGTGTGTATCAGTGTGTATCAGTGGACTCTACTGAGCTTCTGTTTCTACTGACTTTATTTATGTGTCCATCAGGGCCGATTGCTCTGACACAACAAGGGAGGCTCAACTTCCCCTAAACTTTCATAGAAGAAATGGTCAAATATGCACTATTGAATTTACATTAAAATAAGAATTTACATTGCATTAGACGTGCGCTAGGATGCGTTTCATCATGACTATGATGTTCAAACGTCAGCTGTTTGTCACCAGTTTTCAAACGCGACCTCCCTGTCATACATTCTGGTGTCAGCACGGTGGACGTGGAGCATTCCTATGAGACAGCGCTGAGTAGGTTCTTTTCATGCAGCAAAGCGAGACGCTCATTGGATAAATGCGACAAGATCGTCACTTCCAGGGAGGCTCAGCTTCCCTGGGAACTAATGGTGCAGTAGGCAGGAGAGGACACTCGGTGTCTGCATGATGATTGGAGGAACTGTCTAAAAGGCTGAACCCCTTTGTGATTGACATCGCTTTGGAAATACACACCGGCATCGTCACATTTCGAGCTCAGTCCCATGCGGATATTTGTGAGTGGAGTCTACTGACAGAGTGCCGTCTGGAGTTCCTGATTTCCATAAGGCATATAGCTCATTGTCACCGTTTGTACAGTTCACACACAACACACACTGTAAACAAGGGTTAGGGTGTTTGAACCCATGTGAACATCTCTGAGCTGTGTGTTGCTGTGGTTCTATGGCATGAGTGTGGTTGGAAAATGGCTTCAATTAAATGTTCCTTTTATAAGTTACTGCCTCACTACAACATGACACAGTTTATGATGTAAACTTGATGTAAAAGTGAGCTTCCCCTGTTTGAAAGACCAGCAGCTGCCACTGGTGTCAGAACACACACATTATTTACACCAGGTGTGGGTCTGTGAGGCAGGTTGGTTAGTGCACATGACAAAAGGACAGTGTGGACGTCAGGTGTAAAAGACGACATGAAGTGTGTGTTGATTTGGATCATATGAGTTTTTGACCCTGTTCTACAGCGTCCTCACGGAGACATGATGAGACCATGGAGAAACAGGACGTCCAGTCGGTGGTGGACTGTGTGCTGGAGTGTAAGGAGCTGTTAGGGACAGATGTTGGGGACAGATGTTAGGGACAGATGTTGGGGACAGATGTTGGGAACATATGTTAGGGACAGATGTTGGGAACATATGTTAGGGACAGATGTTAGAGACAGATGTTGGGAACATATGTTAGGGACAGATGTTAGGGACAGATATTAGGGACAAATGTTGGGGACAAATGTTGGGGACAGATGTTAGGGACAAATGTTGGGGACAGATGTTGGGGACAGATGTTGGGGACAAATGTTAGGGACAGATGTTGGGGACAGATGTTGGGAACATATGTTGGGGACAGATGTTAGAGACAGATGTTGGGAACATATGTTAGGGAAAGATGTTAGAGACAGATGTTGGGAACATATGTTAGGGACAGATGTTAGAGACAGATGTTAGGGACAGATATTAGGGACAGATGTTGGGGACAGATGTTGGGAACATATGTAAGGAACAGATGTTAGAGACAGATGTTGGGAACATATGTTAGAGACAGATGTTGGGGACAGATGTTAGGGACAGATGTTGGGGACAAATGTTAGGGACAAATGTTAGGGACAGATGTTAGGGACAGATGTTGGGGACAGATGTTAGGGACAGATGTTGGGGACAGGTAGGAGCAGTGGTGTGGAGCAGACATGTCCAGTACAGAGTGTTCAGATTGTCCAGAGGTCAGACAGGAAGAGGACAGGAAACTGTAGAGGACCTGAATAATTAATGACCCTCAGAGACGTGAAGCGCTGAGTCAGCTGACTGAGAGACGGCAATATGATGAATGTATTGGGGGGGGTAGTGGTCAATACAGCGACTCGTTGACTCGACTAGAGGAGGAAACTCGCAGCTGAAATCATTTTTATTTCCACACTGTACGAACTCCTGACAGACAGTTCTGTTCAGCTGCTGGAGAACAAACAGGAAACATTTACGGTAAACACAGGAAGTTTACTGACGGTGTCTCAGCCGCTGCATTACAACAAATAAACAAACAAATAAACAACTTTTAACTACCAGGGGCCTGTATCACGAAGCGAGATCAACCTTTCCTGGGTTGACTAACCCTAACAATGGCAATCAGGATAATCGGTATCACGACGCTGGATATCAACTCGGTAACTCAGCCCAGGGTTGCTTTATCAAGAGCCGTGAACGCGCACACAGCGGACCAATCACAATCATGAGAGAAGCGCAGCGTCACAGAGCGCCCTCACAGAGCGCCGTATGTGAGGATAAAAAAAGTATTTCTCGTGAGGATCAGAGATTAATTCTACTAAAATATGAGGAGGAGAAAAGCAACATTAGAGAAAAGGCCAACAGCTGCAGGAGGAGGAAACATGCGTGGCAACGCATAACGGGATGAATAATGTTTAGTTTTAGTTTAGATTAGTTTATTTGCACATAATGTTAAAAACAGACAGTATAACATTTACAAGATTAAAAAAAGAAAAGTGCCGGAGAGGTTAGAAGCCACTAAAAGCTTATCAAAGAAATTCCCCTGTCAAAACATCAATGAAATCACATAATAGAGAAGAAAAAAAAACGGGTGAGGAAAGAAGGAATAGAGGAGGAGAGAGGGAAAAATCAAGACAAAACAAGGTAGCAAATAAAATGATGTGTAGGTTAAATTACTCATCACTGGTTCAAGTAGCTACAGTACCTGTACCTGTACATCTGACACTGATCACACCCTTGAATCCCATGAAATCAATGCTGCGCAGATGAATTGCGTGTATTACAATTATCGTCTAACATCATTGCGTCTGATAAATTGGTCTTCTTTGTCATAACGTTATATATGCTACAATAAAGCTTAAAGCTGACGCCACAATTAAATCATATCAACACCAAATTGATAGTCTGAATAAAATCATCCTGATATTGAGCTGTGTTAGAAATTAACAGCTGCGCAAAAATATACCTAGTCTCCCTCTTTAAAAAACAAAAAGGAAAATCCCTCAAACACCATGAAGTGTAGACATGATAGGCTACTTTCCACATTTCCAGCAGCAAAGCTGTCAATTAGGCCCATTATCTTTAACAGGGATCATTTCCTCCAACAAAACAAAATGTTGGCACTAATTAATGGTGCTATTAAGTGTCCGCAAATGATCAGTTTCTTTCTTATGAAGGGGTGGGATGAAAGTTCCACTTCTTTCCACTCCTTTTTGAACAATCTTTTCATTGTCTGTTGTTGTTGCTTTCTTTTCTTTTTTAATGTTCAAAATAAACTTTCAAATCAAAATCAATCAAATGAATTAAACTTCCCGTCATGACTGGGCTGCATTTCTGTCAGCGGAGTCATTTTTTTCCCAACAGCTGATTGGCCAGTGGGTGGTGCTTTTTATAGGATCAGATTCAACCCTAAACTTACCCTGCTCCGGAGCAGGATAGCCGTTCAGAGTAAGTTACCATGGTGATCTACCCCGATAAGAACTGAACCGGCTTTGTGAGACCGAAACCCCAGGGTTAACCCTGAAGTTACCTCGCTGAGACATTAATCCTGCTTCGTGATACAGGCCCCAGGTTTGTCAGATCCAAAACATAGACCTATCCCAGGTCTCAGGTCTCTGTCTGATGCAGCAGGTCAGGTGTTTATATGTTTGATCAAAAAATGATCAAGTCCATTTGGATTTCACAACAAATTTCCCAGAATTCAAGATCCATCATTTTGGATCAGTGATTCTCTGCTCTGGGCTACAGCTACGTACTGACAAACAGCGGGGTTACGGCTACGTATTGATAAACAGCGGGGCTACGGCTACGTATTGATAAACAGCGGGGCTACGGCTACGTATTGATAAACAGCAGGGCTACGGCTACGTACTGATAAACAGCAGGGCTACGGCTACATATTGATAAACAGCAGGGTTACGGCTACATATTGATAAACAGCAGGGTTACGGCTACATATTGATAAACAGCAGGGCTACAGCTACATATTGATAAACAGCAGGGCTACAGCTACGTATTGATAAACAGCGGGGCTACGACTACGCACTGATAAACAGCAGGGCTACAGCTACATATTGATAAACATCAGGGCTACAGCTACCTACTGACAAACAGCAGGGCTACAACTACATATTGATAAACAGCAGGGCTACAGCTACATATTGATAAACATCAGGGCTACAGCTACGTACTGACAAACAGCAGGGCTACAACTACATATTGATAAACAGCAGAGCTACGGCTACGTACTGATAAACAGCAGGGCTACGGCTACGTACTGACAAACAGCAGGGCTACAGCTACGTATTGATAAACAGCAGGGCTACAGCTACGTACTGACAAACAGCAGGGCTACAGCTACATATTGGTAAACAGCAGGGCTACGGCTACGTACTGATAAACAGCAGGGCTACAGCTATGTACTGACAATCAGCAGGGGTACAGCTACATATTGATAAACAGCAGGGCTACAGCTACATATTTATAAACAGCAGCGCTACAGCTACAGCTACGTATTGATAAACAGCAGGGCTACAGCTACAGCTACATATTGATAAACAGCAGGGCTACAGTTATGTACTGACAAACAGCAGGGCTACAGCTACGTATTGATAAACAGCAGGGCGACAGCTACAGCTATGTATTGATAAACAGCAGAGCTACAGCTACGTATTGATAAACAGCAGAGCTACAGCTACAACTACGTATTGATAAACAGCAGAGCTACAGCTACGTATTGATAAACAGCAGGGCTACAGCTACAGCTACATATTGATAAACAGCAGAGCTACAGCTACAGCCACAGCTATGTATTGATAAACAGCAGGGCTACAGCTACAGCTACGTATTGATAAACAGCAGGGCTACAGCTACAGCTACATATTGATAAACAGCAGAGCTACAGCTACAGCCACAGCTATGTATTGATAAACAGCAGGGCTACAGCTACAGCTACGTATTGATAAACAGCAGGGCTACAG
>NC_065508.1:567694-572954 GCF_006386435.1 Epinephelus moara | reverse complement strand
GCTACAGCTACGTATTGATAAAAAGCAGAGCTACAGCTATGTACTGACAAACAGCAGGGCTACGGCTACGTACTGATAAACAGCTGGGCTACAGCTATGCAATGATAAAAGCGGAGCTACGGCTACGTACTGATAAACAGCTGGGCTACAGCTATGCAATGATAAAAGCGGAGCTACGGCTACGTACTGATAAACAGCAGGGCTACAGCTACGTATTGATAAAAAGCAGAGCTACAGCTATGTACTGACAAACAGCAGGGCTACGGCTACGTACTGATAAACAGCGGAGCTACGGCTACATACTGACAAACAGCAGGGCTATAATAATTGAGGCTCATTTTTGGAGTTATTTAGGTCCAGTTCCTGAAGTGTATTTGTATTGTTTTTATTGTTCTTGTCCTACAGAAACAAACGTGTCACTGCTCTGTAGTCTGAATCTTGTCTTGAATGAAGTCAGTGATCATCACTGATCCTGGATCAGTACTCAGTGTTTTTAGACAGCTGATTCCCAGTTGATCCAAACATGATGAAGGTGTGTAGAGTTTCTGTAATCAGTTGTTTTAATGCTGTCATCTCTCTGACCTGTTGTCGTCTGTATGAACTGATCTGATTGGGTCAGATACGCTGTCGCTGTACGGACTGGATTAGCTCCGCCCTCAACACTGTGAATATTTGTTTTCTCATTAATATATCAGATATTAGTCAGAGGTCGCCCTCTGTTCATCGTCACATGCAGACACACAGCAGGATGTATGAAACATTTTAATGAGGACTGAATGAAGCGTGTAAACTCAGTGATGATGTCATCTGTCATTGTGACCTCACAGTGTCCTTGTCTTGTCCCACAGTCCCTCCTGACACAGCACCGCCATGTCTCTGTGTGTGTTTCTGTTTGGCCTCTTTAACGATGAGGTCATGTGTTTGATGGATGTTCTCCAGCAGCCCATCAGAGGTCACCTGATGCTTATATACATGTTCAGTGAAGGTGAATCTCTCTCTCAGGTAACGAACGTAAACTTCCTCAAAACCCTTAAAGCTGAGGAGAGACGCTGACATCATTGTCCTGAACTGTGACAGCTTCCAGATCTACGCCCAGACAGGGTTATATGAACATGGAAGGTTTTAAATCTGTTTATGGTCAGTGTGAGTGTGTGTGTGTGTGTCTTTTGATGTGAAAATAAACCAAAATAAAAAAAATGCAAATGTTGTGGTTATTCACAGTTACAGGTTTTTCGTGTTATTTTACACCTCGGCCGCTCTGCTCTGTGCACCACTCAGGTCTGCTGGGAGCGAGCTAGCAGCACCACTTTTTCATGATGACCGCTGGTAACGTCACAGTGGCGGGATGTCGTAGCTGTGGTAACATGGTGGCCACCCTCTTGTATTGCCCCAGGTCGCCTCAGTGAGTAGAGCACATTTTCACCTCCAACTCCTCAAATATCGGACTTTTCATGTCTATATATGACCCTCTTTGTGTCCTTGGTGCGACGTTCAGGGACGCCGCGTCAATTTACGTCAGTCACATGCATTATAATTATATATACAGTATATATATAAAATAAACTTTCTGCTAATTAATAGATACAGTCTTTTTAAAAACAACATATAATGACATATTCACATTTATTTACTTGTGCAACAAAAGCACCTGGTTAGGTTTCGCAAAAAAATCATGATTTGGCTCAACATTCACACAGGAAGTGAACAGCGGGCTCCTGGGTAAATGTTTGTTGGACTCATGCGCCTCCCCTCCTCACGCCCCACAGAGACTTTACAGCTCCTTAATTAATGTTATCAGCTGCGTTTCAAACTGACACCATCTGGCGGTGCTCTAAAGTCATTCCACTGTGAAGGGACGACTTTCTCGTCAGTGTCTGACGTGGAAATCACTGACCAGGTGGTGATATTTGACGACTTCAGAAAAAGAACATGTTGAGTGAGCTGCGTTAAGAGCTGCAAACCTCTTCAGCATGGCTAACTCTGTTTCCCCGTCAAAGGGTTTTTTGGGGAGTTTTTCCTGATCAGCTGTGAGGGTCATAAGGACAGAGGGATGTCGTATGCTGTAAAGCCCTGTGAGGCAAATTGTGATTTGTGATATTGGGCTTTATAAATAAAATTGATTGATTGATTGATTGATTGATTGATTGATTAACAACGTTAACCGTACTGACAATGCTAACAGTTCTCACAGAGTTAACAGTGACGTTAACGATGCTAAAGGACAGATGAGGCTCCAAATTGAGCCCCTTATTTCCGAGGTTGACCCGAGGGGGGAGAGCAGAGGGTGGGCACCATGTTTCCACAGTAATGCTGTTCAGTCAGGATGGCGTTACTCCCACCAGACCCGGTTGTTTTACAACGCAGAGCAGCTAAGGCTAACGTTAGCTTAGCAGTGGAGAGCGGAGGGCGGACATTCTCACTAGGTGTGGTTACATGATGGCTTCTCATTCAGAATGAAATAAATCTGAATGAAATCATTCGGGATTAAAGTCTTTCCAGGTAGTTTACATGANAAGAAGGGAGATAGAAGACCGTGCTGTGGAGAATGGAAACCGGTGAGTGCAACGAGTCCGACTGCTCTATCTCAGCCCGTTGCTATGCGCACTATATACGTCATGGTGCCAGAAGGGCAAGGAAACGAGCATGTGCAGAAAGACCGGAATGAACTTAAAGAGGAATGAGTGTCTACAAGTGAGAGAAATTCTTTCATTCGGAATTAGAAACAGAATATTCCAGCCCCTTACATCGGATTGAATTTTCAATCACATTGGCCATTTTCATTCTGAATTAGGTGTTTACAAGATCACTTTTAATAGGAATGAACTTTCATTCAGAATGAAAAGGGAATTAAACTGTCCGTGTAAACACATTCACTGTGTTTCCACATGTTAACACAGTGAGCTGTCTGTCTCACACCTGACCCAGGTGGTGCTCAGTGCAGTAAACAGCATATGAACCCACAGACCGACTGCGTCACCTGTCGAATATATTCTCCACTGTAACTGATTAAGTTAACTTACAGTCAAAGAAAAGAACGATGACAATAGATGATGAAACTAAAACAAGTAAATGTCACACATTCGACACTGTTCCGATCTGTTGGAGGTGAGATCCAAAAACACACCTGCAATTACCTCTCACACCACAGGGGGCGCCACAGAGGACGATACAGAGATCTTTGAGATTAAAAGATAAATGTAGAGCAGTAACAAGTACAATTTGTCCCTCTGAGATGTAGAAGAGTGGAAGTATAACGTAATGTCAAATGGAAATACTCAAAATTATACTTTAGCAAAGTAGTTGAATAAATGTGCGCAGGTGTACGTGTTATTTCAGCCCAGTGTCATTCTGCAGTTATCAAACATTGCCGCGTTGTCAGTGATTTCAGTGTCTGACACCAACGCAAAAAGACAAGTGGCGTCAGTTTGAAACACTGATGGTGACAACGTAATATTTAGCTGTAAAGTCATCCAGGAGCCCACTGTTCACTTCCTGTGTGCATGGAGAGCCAAACATGACCTTATTTTTCTAAACCTAACCACGTGCTATAAATATGAGATGTTTTACCAATGTTGTAAGTTTATTTTGAAAAGACTGTGCATGTAACAAGCAGCAACTTTACATGGCGTCCCTGAATGGTGATCATGCGCGTCATATGTAGATGTTAAAGTCCATGTGACACCTTGGGACGAAGAGGAGGTGGGTAATTCCACTGTTTATGGCGTTGTGACGTTTACATTTAAATTCCATCACTTTGACAGGAAATAAAGACGCCTGATGTTGCCAGGTGACAGCTGCTGCAGCGACCACTCACTGTCTGAAAGCACCTGCTGCAGGTGATGCTAACGTTAGCATGGTAGCATTCCTCCACACTGTTTGTATCCAGAGTTTCAGAGAGAAGCAGCTGTGCTCTGTGTGTGTGTGTGTGTGTGTGTGTGTGTGTGTGTGTGTGTGTGTGTCTGTGTGTGTGTGTGTGTGTGTGTGTGTGTGTGTGTGCGGGGGAGGGGCTCTGCACAACATCAATAGGCTGACCACACAGGTGTCAGGTGACAGCTGGTGATGTCACGATGGCACACAGTGGACCACAGCAGGTAACTCCGCCCACACAGTGTCCCATTTTTACATGTTGGTGTCGGTGAACAAACAACAACAGAGGACGGTCCTCACAAGGCAGGATTACAGGGATGTGTGTGTGTGTGTGTGTGTGTGTGTGTGTGTGTGTGTGTGTGTGTGTGTGTGTCTCACCGTCATAGTTGACTATGAGGATGGCCAACATGTAATCTTTCCCCATCATGGCTCCGCCCTCCAACATGTGTGGTCCAATCAGCTGATCGCCCTCCAACACACACACACACACACACACACACACACACACACGTACACGCACACACAGGCCCAGATGACAGACAGTTAAAGCCTCCTGCCGTCCGTCTCTCTGTCCGTCTGTCTGTCTGTCTCAGTGTCTCTGGTCTCTGTCTCAGACGAAACCATCAGTCTTCTTCTTCTTCTTTGTCTGCCGTCCGTCCCAGCGTCTCCTCTCCTCTCTCCTCTCCTTCGTCCCTCCTCTCTCTCTCTCCTCTCTCCTCTCTGTCTGATGAAGGATGCTGCTCTCCTCCTCCTCCTCCTCCCCCTCCTCCGTCTCCTCCCCCTGCGGACGTCATCACCCCCCTCCCTCTCTGCCTCACTCGACCTTCACTGTAAAAAATGATGTTACTGTGGGAAGATGAGCCGTTTGGTTTCTTTACAGACGAGAGCAGGAAGACAAATATGTTTTTATAATCAATGTGATGATTATGATGACGATGAGGGTAATGTTTTATCTATGAATATGAATTAATAAAATCCTCATTTTGTTGTTTTCTTAATGAGCAATATGTGAAATCACTTTCCAATTCAACCAATGAAAAATCTTTAAGACATTTAATATCTCTATATTTTATTATGTCTGTCTGATTCTGTTATACACTCTAATAAAATAATATAGTTTTTAATGTCATTAATACGAGAAAGGAACAGGGTTGACTCTATTACTCTATAATTTGATCAGAGTAATTATCAAATGTCTCCTTCCTGCTGCGATCAGTGACACCAAAAATAAAATAAGACAGAATAAAATAACGTTTCCATTTAAGACAAAAAACTGTTTCAGATAAATTCCTGAAAAAATAAAGACAGAAAGACAAATGAAACTAAATGACTGAAATTCAAGTTTCAGGTTTTATCCATCATCACATCCTCACTGTGACCTCGTCACATGTCC
>NC_065508.1:553462-567194 GCF_006386435.1 Epinephelus moara | reverse complement strand
TACGTTTCGCCAACTCTGAACTGCTGTTCGGAGCATAAGCACAGACAACAGTCAGGACCCGTTCCCTGACCTGAAGGCGCAGGGACGCAACCTTGTCGTCTACTGAGGTGAACCCCAACGTACAGGCAGAGAGTCTGGGGGCTATCAGAAAGCCCACCCCGGCCCTCCACCTCTCACCCGGAGCAACTCCAGCAAAGGAGAGAGTCCAACCCCAAGGACTTGGGTTCCAGAGCCGGAACTATGTGTCGAGGTGAGGCCGACTATATCTAGCCGGTAGCATAGCTCCTGGGGTCATTAGGGCACTCAAACTCCTCCACCACGATAAGGTGATGTTTCTTGGAGGAGTGACGGTTCTCGGAGGAGCGAAAACGTATAAAAGATATTCCTATTCATATGAACATATTTGTAGAATAAAGCTGCAAGCTACAATAAAACCTGAAAGTTGTTATATTTTTCTAAAGGCAATAAAATCTTAAAATAAATAAAATACTAATGAAAAAAAAATAATAAGTGTGCGTGTGAAATTCAACACTGTAACACTGCATTTAATAATTCTAATAATTTTAATTAATTTAATAATTGGAGTACTGTGTGACATCACTGCAGCACAGTGACATGTTGAACCACTGCGGTGACGTCACTGTTGAACTGTGATAAATGATGTTCTCAGTAAAGACTCAGTGGTTCTTTAACAGAACAGCTGACTGATGTTTATGTGCAGTTGCAAGTATTTATTTATTTATCTGTTTGAGTCTGTGTCACGTGACTCCACTCTGTGTGAAACTGGAGGTTTGTTTAATCCTCTGATGTGGATTTCTATTTTTAGACGTTGTTCATCAGGATGAATCAAACAGCAGGTTTTATGTTTGTTCAGAACACAAAAACATCTGACACAACATTTATAACTGTGTGTTTATATAAACTTTGTTTCAGTATTGATCATCAATAATCACTGACACCGATCACAAACACACCTTTATGTCTTCAACCACAAACAAACATGTTTTTATCTGCAGAGGTCAGATGAGCCCGGGTGACGTCATAGTAGGTATGGCACTGGTGGCCACGTGTCCCGGAAATGTTTGGACAGCAGAGAGCAGTGAAGCTCAAGAACATCACAGGAAGTCATAACAGTATTCCTGCAAAATAAAAGCCTGAAGTTTATTGTGACTACAAAGAATGAAACACAACAAAGTACAAGTGATAATTACTAATGTTATTGTTATTATTATTAAAGAAGACATATATTGGCAAAAATCCTAACTCAAATGATGCTGTCCTTCCTCATGTATTTGTAAATAATTATATTTAATACTGATCAAAATTAAAAATACATTTTTAAAAAATTAAGCTGTGTCGTTTGATATTTGGTATAAACTTTATCACTTGACCTACTTTTCTGTCAGCCAGCTTCAACTGTTTATTCACCGAACATATAGATAAATAGAATACATAAAAATAAGAAATTATCATCATGTGTCAGCTTTATGTGACAAATTTAAAATTAAATTCTTAAATAAGATTTATTTGTTACGTTTCACTCAAACATTTAGGCCACATTTTTTTATTTGTTCAGATTTTATTGCATCATTACAACAGTACTATAAAACAAAATGTTATCACAGAAATATTGAATAAGCATGTTTTTAACAATAAATAAATGAATAACAGAGAAATATTTATTACTCAGCAGGTTTTCAGTTACAGGGACTTTACTTCATTTACTTTTTTTATGTGTACATAAACCATACAATTACAATATTAGGAGGAAACGCAAATAAGGTAAAGTAGTGCAGAACTAAAGACCATAAATATAGTTAGAAAAAGTACAGTAGAAATATGGCAAAGACACTTTTAAAAGTACTGTAACAAAAATAAAATCTAAATATTTACAATACAGCTGTTTCATAACTTTAAGGAAACTTTCTGCAGGTTGTGCAAAATAATTAAAGACATAAATAAATAAAACTGAAATAATAAAATAAACAGATACAATAATAAAAAAAACTATAAATGCATATATATGTATATGTAAACTGAAATGTATATAAAACAACATAATAAAAACAAGTCTGATACACTTTGAGCTCTCCACCTCTTATTTTTTAGTTCGTGGCGGAAGTCGTTTTGTTTATGCCGTGTGGTGAACACGGATAACTTGTGATTAAACTACAGAAACACGGAATATTCGCAGAGGGAGTTTTATCTTTGTATAATTAAATATTAATTTAAACCTTTAATGTTGTCTGGACGCCTCGGGTTAGCTTAGCCGTTAGCTTAGCCTGGACACCGGTCAGAAGAAGCAGCTTGACGCGGTGGAGTCCAACATGGAGGACATGTACATGAAACCAGGTGAGAGTTAGTGTGACTGTCCAGCTCCTGAATATCTTATATAATGAAGGTAATATTAATAACGGCGTATTTAATTAGCTTCTGTCATGTTTGGCTAAGTGTTAGCACGATACTTCCGCTGCTGTGATCCTTGGAATAGGAGTTATGGGGCGGCACTGACAGAACTGCGTTCAAAAATCTGTCAAGTCAATTTTCCACAAAGTCTCAAGGCAATAATTTCTCACTTTGTAAACCTGAACAAAGCTTTTATGAATTAATAGTTTGTTGGGTTTAGTTCGGCTCACATGTTATTCACCAAACATCGTTGTTTTAGGTAAAAACTGAAGGTTTGTTAGAGGTTGTGCTGTTGTTTTGTTCATCGTGATTTACTCAGCGATTCAGTATTTTAACAGCTGTGTGTGTGTAATGTGGCGGTGTAGACAAACTGTGAGGTCACAGTGTTACGCTGAGCTGAGCTGAAACACTTCCTGTGATCTAAATGCAGCATTTAGTGGAACAACGTGTCCATTTTCTAAATGTGTCAAGTCATGTTCCGACTGAAGAGACAGGTACAAAATCAATGGAGTCCGCACACATGGATCAATATGGTGTTGGTTTTAGTTCAGCGTATTAATAATTCACCAAACTGTAATGATCCAGGTAAAACAGAAGGTTTATCACAAGTGCTCCTGTTGTTGTCTTCATCCAGATTCATTCAACTGAAATGTTTTTAGCATGTGCTATGGTGACGTGGAGAAAGTGTTTGATCCTCTGAATGTGAACTTTGCTCCTTAATGTGTCAGGTCATGTTGTCTCAATCGGAAAGTTAGCTAAAAACTCAGTGGAGTTTGGTTGGACGTGCTCCACATCTCAGTGTCAGTCTGTGTACACACACTCTCACTTTAACGTCTCATTTTGTCTCCAGACTTTTTTTCAGCAGCTGTGACAGTTTGCTGCTGTACAAAAATAGCTTCAGATCATCCTGATGCACGAGGACCTGGTGGATATTGTTGAGCTGGTCCTTTAACAGTAAACCTGTCTCTGTGTCTGTGTTGCCTAGGTAACCAGGAGCGGGGTTGGAACGACCCCCCTCAGTTCTCTTATGGCCTTCAGATGGCCCGCGGACCACAGAGGAACCTCCTGAACAAGAGAGCAACTCCAGGTCAGAAAATACCAGGGCTGCATCCCACGTCTCTTAAAACACATCCACGCTTCCTTCACTTGTGTCTTTACCTTGAGTCATAACCATGGGGCAGACTGGTGGGCGGAGTCATACAACCATGAGAGACTGGTGGGCGGAGTCATACAATCACAGGGTGGACTGGTGGGCGGAGTCATACAACCACAGGGTGGACTGGTGGGCGGATTCATACAACCATGGGGCAGACTGGTGGGCGGAGTCATACAACCACAGGGTGGACTGGTGGGCGGAGTCATACAACCATGGGGGCAGACTGGTGGGCGGAGTCATACAACCATGGGGCAGACTGGTGGGCGGAGTCATACAACCACAGGATGGACTGGTGGGCGGAGTCATACAACCACAGGATGGACTGGTGGGCGGAGTCATACAACCATGGGGGCAGACTGGTGGGCGGAGTCATACAGCTGCAGGGTGGTAATTCTAGTTTAACTCAACTGTTTATCAGAAAATAAATCCCATATCAAAGTTGGCAGTGATACACTCAGTTTAATCTGTCTTCAGCCTTCAGCCAGTCCAATATGGGGGCGTGTCCTCACGGCCCTATTTCAGGAAGCAGGCTCAACAAACTCTGAGCCTAATCCCGATCTCCGAGTTGACTGATCCTGAGCTGAGAAACTCTGAGTTTTCAGTTCCAGAACAGCTGATCACAGTCAGCTCAGTCAACTCTGGGTATGTTCAGCCTGAGAGAGGCGCGTTCATGGCGAGCACTGAAAGACATCAGTAGAGTGTAGATAACGTGATATTCAGTGGCCGAAAGCAGAAAGCCGATTGTTTCATCCCAGCTGAGTCGGAGATTTTAACGACCGCAAAATGGAAAAAAAAAAAAAAACCTAACACTGACAAACTGCAGTTCGTTGGAATTCCTCTTTTTTAAGATTAGATAAGATCCGGGGCTTTTGTTGCCTTTAATGGCAAAACAGCGTAATGTTGAGGGAGAGAGGGAACGACGCGCAGCAAGAGGCTGCAGCCTGGGTTTGAACCCACGGCTGCTGTATCAGCATCTGATCACGGGGCGTCCGCTCCATCCACTGAGCCACCGATGCTCCGTGGTAATTACTTTAATAATGGATTGTGATTTATGTCCAGGGAAAACCACAACAAGGGTCCAAAGTCTTTTCAGAGCCAGAGACACTTTTCTTACGGGCCGACAAACCGCTGTCTCTCTGATGTGTTCAGTGTCTCTGATGTTATAAAGAAAAGAATCAAAGGACAATGCATAAAATGTGCTGTGATGATAATGTAAATCCAGGATGTGTAATATGTGATATATGTGGGTGGAACAGATTGTTAGATAAATGATAGAGTGTGAGGTCAAACAGTATCTTTCATATAGACACTCCTCCAGGGAGACATCCAAACAGGCTCTAATCACCTTCTCCTTACACAACAGCCTCTGAATACACTGGGCCTCAACCTCCACCACTTCATTCACTAAAGGACACGCCATGTTTCTACTTCCTGCTACACGCTCAGCCTCAGGCTGACATGAAGCAAACCTGTGACTCAGCAGGTTAGCTTCACAGAGTATGTTGCCATAGTAACAAACTCAGGGTTTGTTACGCTGAACTGGTTTTGTGAAACGGAAAACAGAGTTTCATCTCAGGCTGAACAAACTCAGAATTTCACTGATCCTGCTCTCTGACATAGAGTGTGCCAGGGCTGATGTCAAAACCTGGAAGTTTAGCATCGCGCTGGTTCCCGGAAGAGAAAGTGAATGTGATTTTTGCATTGCGTTTTGCATTATGTCAGAAAATAAGCTCTGTGGCTAACACAAGTTTATGATACTTACAGGTTTTGTTCAGCGAGATAATCTTCACATATGAACACCTTTCATACCGCATTTGAAGCTAGAAGCCAGAAGTAAAAAGCTAACGTTAGCCTTTAACGGACTACATGACTACTCCACGGTCGCATGACTCTTGATGTCACCGCCACTAAGCTTTCAACTGATTTCGGCCGCTTTATTTTAAAAACATTGTATAATGGGGAAATCGGACTGTTTCGGACTGAAATGACGTTTAATGTCCCCGACAGGGTTTGTAGTCGTATTGAGCAACTTGTTAGCAACCGTCTTTTTACGTCTTTTTTTTAAGTAGGGTATTTAGTGACGTGTTTTATGTCGTAGAACAAAAGCTGAAACTCACTTAAGCTTTTGTCAACCACAGACCTTATTTGAGGCATTTTACCAAAATCCCTTTCAAAAAACGTTTTGACTTTTAGACGAGAGAACCGGAAGTGCTAAAAGCGCTAACGGAGTTCCGGGTTTACTGGCACACTCTATAGGGCCCAGGTGAACTCCTCCTCCTACAGCTGGCGCACAGTCACCGCAGGAAGTGATGACGAGCTGAGAGGGAGGAGCATGTCTCTTAAAGGGACAATTCACAGACAGACTCTCTGAACACGGAGCTGGTGGTGTACTGCTGCCTCCATCAGGCAGTCATGTGACACTGTGGTGAATCTGAATGAACCCTTTAAACACCAAAGTCAAAGAAGGTTGAAGTTAGTGTTTTTTGTTTTCGCACCAGGCTGTAAACATGTTTATTTCTACATGTGAACATGGAGCTCTGTGGGGACTGACTCACTGTTGGAGCCAGCCTCTAGTGGACATTAGAGGAACTGCAGGTTTAGATTCATTCTTTGGACCCGGAGGATGATGTAAACACTGCAGATATTGTGAAGCGAGGGCAGCAAATAATTCACCTTCTTCATAGACTAAATTCCTTTTCCGTCAGTCCCATCATCCTCTGCTGGTTCACACTGACAGAAACCAGCTAAATAGCTTTGTTAAAAGCTGCTCTGACATCACACAGCAGTGACACAACGGGATCAAATCCTCCACAGAGCCACAACTCTTTAAGCTTCTTCTGGACAACATGTTCATTTAGGTGAATTTTCTCTGTCACCATCAGGGCCTCGTCACGTTTACCTGCATTATTCCCTCTGCAATCTGTCTTTGAAATTCTCTGTAAATTTTTATTGTTCTTTTATTGAGAATCAGTCTTTTAACTTTTTATTATTTATGTATAGATTCTTTTATTCCACTGAACTTATTGCCACATTTTTTATTTTTTTATTATTTATATATTTATGTGTCTACACGTTACTTTATGTCATGTTATATTATGTGTGAAGCTGTTCAAACAATTTGGCCTCTGGTGGGATTAATAAAGTTGTCTGCCATGAAAAATACAAGCTGCCCGTCATGAGAGCTGCTGCGTGGCTGCAGTGAGTCAGGACACAGTGAACATCTAACATCATAGTTTACAGTATTATTAGCATGCTAGCTCTGTGTGTGCATCGAACCCATGGATGTATAGAGACACCTGGATACAGCGTTGGGGGCGGTTGTGGTATGAAATCACCTGGATGATGATCAGAGCTGCTTCTGTATCGCTGGGCGCACAGAGCAGCTGCACTACAGACTGACGATGGCCGAGCCGACTACTTCCTGTTTAGCACTTGGCTAACTTGAGTGGGGATAAAATGATTAAATCTTGTGGCTCGAAATCAGGATCAAATCCTGGCAGTGAGGCGAGTCACTTCTCGAGTGTTGTGATGTTCAAAATCAATAAGTCACTGATTGACAGACGTCTCGTCCTCTGATTGTCCTCTACAAATATTAGCTTCAAAGCCCGGCGCACTTCCTGGTGGCCTGGTCACACAGAGCTCCGCCCACACTGCTGTCACTCTACCTTTATCATTCTCACACACCTGCTCTCTGATTGGTCCTCAGGTACAGGATCCCCACCCATGACCCCTCCCTCCTCCAGTCCTCTGGCACCACCCCCGAGTGGTGTGGCCCCGCCCCCTCTACGCCCAGGTAAGGAGACGAAGAAGAATGTGTTGTCACGACGCCAAGCCTGATTGACAGCAGACTCCTCCTTTCTTCCCGACAGCTCGTCCTCCTCTTGGCTGTGTGGTCACGCCTCCTCCCCCTATGGGACCAATGAGAAGTCAGAAAGAGGCCGACAGCAGCCAATCAGAGAGCGAGCCTGATGTAGAGGGCGTGGTGTTGGTGTTGACCCGAGCACTGGCTGCCTGCAGACACACGGTTAAAGTAAGACACACACACACACTCTCTTTCACACACACACACACACACACACACACCTTCACCCTGAGTCTCTGCAGTACCACAGTGAACCACCAGGTGTCTCTGTACCTGCTCTGTTCATACAACATGTGTTTAACTCTGATTGACTGTGTGACCTTTGACCTCTGTGTGCAGGACCAGGTGTGTAACGATGTGGCAAAGAGGCTCCGCCTCCTGGAGGACAGCTGGAGGTCAGGTAGACTCAGCCAGCCTGTGAGGAGACGCATGCACACCCTGTCTCTGGGTAACCTGTCTCATTATACACCTGTCTGTCTGTCTGTCTGTCTGTCTCTCTGTCTTAGTACGCACCTGTCTGTTTGTCTGTCTGTCTGTCTTAGTACTCATCTGTCTGTCTGTCTGTCTGTCTCTCTGTCTGTTTGTCTGTCTGTCTGTTTCTCTTAGTACTTATCTGTCTGTCTGTCTGTCTTAGTACTCACCTGTCTGTCTGTCTGTCTGTCTGTCTTAGTACTCATCTGTCTGTCTGTCTGTTTCTCTTAGTACTTATCTGTCTGTCTGTCTCTCTGTCTCTCTGTCTCTCTGTCTCAGTACTCACCTGTCTGTCTTCCTGTCTGTCTCTCAGAGCTACAGTCGGGTCACTGGGACTCAGCTGATGAGATCCATCGCTCTCTGATGGTCGATCATGTGACTGAAGTCAGTCAGTGGATGGTCGGAGTAAAAAGACTTATCGCTGAGACCCGGAAACTGAGTCCAGAACTCTTAGAACCACTTCAGAAAGGACCAGTCCAGGACCCTGCAGAACTAGTCCAGGATCCAGTAGTACCAGTCCAGGACCCTGCAGAACTAGTCCAGGATCCAGTAGTACCAGTCCAGGACCCTGCAGAACCAGTCCAGGATCCAGTAGTACCAGTCCAGGACCCTGCAGAACCAGTCCAGGACCCTGCAGAACCAGTCCAGGACCCTGCAGAACCAGTCCAGGACCGTTAATCCTGCAGAAATCAGCAGGTTTCTTTCTACATTCAGCAAACTTTGACTCTTTAAACCAAAACCAGGACCTGGTGATAATCCTCACATTCATCCTTACACCTCAGCAGAGGGTCAAAGGTCAGACCTACAGGAAGAAGTAGGGGGTCAGTGGTTTCCTGAAAGACACCATGTGGATACAGCTCTGGCCTAGACTGTATTTTATGTCTGGACTCTGGACTCTGTAGACCAGGTGTTTTCGCACTGTGAGGCTCCTCTCCAGCAGGATGAGGGAGATTTAAAAAACCCTCTCGAGACTCTGGTTTCTAGACTCTGGGTCCTATACTGTAGATTGTGGACTGTATACTCATGACTCTGGACTTTGGACTCTGAACTCAGGACTCTAATTTCTGGACCCCATACTCGAGACTCTCGACTCTCGACTCTGTACTTGAGACTCGGGACTCTGGACTCTGACCTGGACCCCATACTCAAGACCATGGACTCCAGACCCTATATTTGAGACTCTGGACTCTGGCTGACCCTTCAATCACCTTGAACACCCATTTATTCTCTCAGCAGAATTGTTGTAACCCCCCCAGATCAGTCCTAGTAACCTAGCATGACCCCCGTATGTCTGTCCTCTTTGTGGACTCTCCACCTGTCAGCGATCTGAAGTCATGTGACATATCAACCAATCACAGCAGAGCTCTATGCATCAACAGCAAACCTCAGTTTAAAGGCTGCGACTGTGACGACGTGGATCCTGACCTTTACTCTCTGTTATCATGACGGATCTGACACGAATAAATCTGTTTTCCTTTCTTTCTACAGAACGACTCTGTGTTTTATTGTTTATGTTCTAGGAACCAGGATCGTCAGGATCCAGACCCCGACCCTGTAAACCTGATCCACGTTCCTCCTGTCCTCAATATCAGAGATCTTCAAACCAGAGGTGCCGCAGGAAACCACACAAGTACAACTCAGACCAAACACAGAACATCTCTGCAGCCCAAACCCTTTCAGTCCAGCACCTCTGGAACCAGCAGTAACCCTTCAGACATGGTACCTAGACCCTGGGTCTGTTCAGACAGTCCTCTTAAATGTGGGCGGGGTTGTTGTCACTCACTGCTCCGTCCAGCACTCGCTGTATTTCCTCATCAGCGGTGACACAGATGGAAGTCTGCACCTGGTTTATCGTCCACAGAACGAGGCTGCACGCCCACATTTTCAGAACAAAATAGAACAGGCTGCAGTGAGAGTCTCTCTCCATGGGATATTTAAAAATAGCAGCTTTGTGCATTTAGTCCTTCTCAGGCAAGCTCAGGGGTTTAGTGTTGCTGTAGCCCACAGGAAGTGAGGATTAGAATATATGACCTTCACATAATCCGCTCCAAATTAATCTATATTTTTAAAGTCATTACTAAAAGTGTGTGTCATATAAAAACTAAAGTGATGGTCAAAGTTGTCACAGTGAAATTTAAGGTGTGCTGATGGATTCACGTCATCAACTCATGCATTGAGTAACATTACAAGTTAACGTTCCACCTTAAAAGTTGCCGGCAGTCGGCCCAGTGAATGAAGTTATTTTTTTCTCTTTCATTTTATAGTTGTAGTTTACTGATGTATGAACAGAGGTTACATAAAACCAGAGTGACCGTCCTCTACTGACCAATCAGACTGCAGGGTTCACAGCTCCACCTTTTAGTACCAGATCTGTGTGCTAGGTACCCCAACAGAGGGGGGACCAAACATGGGGACGCTAAGGAACGCTTCTGTCGGGACCATCCACAACTTTTCATGCCTCAAGGCTTCATCAGTTTAAACACAACAACTGTTGTTTGTGTTGACGTCTGTGCAGAGCAGCAGCGCCCCCCTGGTGGACGCACCAGCTGCTTCCCTACAGTAACAGAAGAAGACGGAGAAAGAGTAAAGTTTTTAACTGCTAGTGAAACACCGAACATGGAGATGAATTATAACAGATTTGTTTTTGTTAATTAATCAATCATTAGCCAAATTTAGTGACTTATTTATTCACGTATGTGAAATTATTAAAGTATAGTTAGTTTATCAAATACATTTATTCAGTCAAGAATGTTTAGTTAGATAGTTAGTAAAGTATGTTTAATTAGTCAGTTGTTTGTTAAATACACTCTAATGAGTGTTGATTGAGGCACAACAGGCTTGGGTGTAAAATATACTTTAAAATGATTCTTCATTAAAACTGTGTTTGGTTAATTTAAAAATTAACAGGTTTTTTTTACACAGCCTCTCTTCAAGGTGGAATATGAATAAAAATAATAAAACTGAGCAGAGTTAAAATGACAGACCTAAAATAAATATCTGTAACATAATAAAAACGTTATTATACAACAGTTAGTTCCGACCGAGTAATCTGATTGGACGAGAGGCATTCCGTGAGTGCTGATATGAGGCATTCCGTGAGTGCTGATATAGAGTATAACATCACTGGGACATGTAACAGTAAAATCACTCTACTCACAGGTGTTATAAATATAAACACAGACGTTAATTAACCAGCTGTCACAGCTGCTACACTGACACAAACTGACACTATAGCGTTACACCAAGAAGATGGATATTTTCCCCAAAATTACATTTGAATTAAATTGTGAGTGGTCGTCAGGAGAGGACGAGGAAAAGGAAAGCCAGGACTCTTGTGTGCAGACCTCCAGGTGTGTTTGAATCCGGCCGTGCCAACATCTAGGTTTGAACTGGACGAAGTTACACAGCTGCAGATCAATGTAAATACAAAGTAGCTTGTGAGGTCCTGGCGTGTGTGCTGCGTTGCCTGGCAACAGACCGGGGGAACTGGTTTTTTTTTCGCGGAGCTACATAACATACTTAAATAATTTATTTCATCACCTTTTGTTAACATTTCCTTACTCAGCATTGCTGTTTAAGCTGTTGTTGACCTGCTGTATAAAAGCAGTATGACACTGGAGGGAGTGACGTTGGACTGTATATCGTCACGGCTGTGATTGTCTTCTATGACCGACTCACAGCTGTGACGTTATACAGTCCAACATCACTCCCTCTTGTGAGATATTGCTCAAATTAAAAATAGAAATGATAAAGTAGGTCACTTTTTGTAGACGGACTTAATACGTCCATCAAGATGTAAAAAGTGATTAAAAAAAGTATTAAAATAATAAAAGCATTATACTCTATTAATTCCACAGACAATAACATATTAATATGAGTGCTTCAAAATGAGGTAAGAACATAACAGTTGTTAAAAACACACACGAGTTAATAATAGAGCATTAATGTTTATTATCTGTATATACATAATTCATTACACGTAAAAATCAAATGTCAGACTCAGTAAATCACCTTTTAAAGCTACTCTTACCTTTCTCGCATTTCACACAGCACATCCACAACTCCACCTCCCTCCAGAGGCCTACTCCTCCCTCCTCCATTACATCCTCATGACGTCTATGATAGACGTAGGCGTTGGCATGGTAACGTTAGACACACGGAGGAGGAGAGTGAGTGTAATGGTAGTTTTAGAATAAGGTTACAGTGCTAACGTTAGATAGTAGCGTTAACGTTACTAGTAAGTGGAAACGCACAAGGAAGATAACGTTAAGGCTACGCTACAGTAGGCTAACGTTAGCCATTAGCAACTGATGCTGTGTTGTCATATAACGTTATAGCCTATGTTACGTTAGAGGCAAACTAAACATACCTGCGACCATCTCGTCCCTTTTTAGCTCAGGATGCGCTCGGACCACAGTTCATGCAATTTCAAGCACCAACACTTGCTGAAGACTAAGGTAATTATTTTACTGGACGAACGCGCGCGCGTGTGTGTGTGCGCGAGCCGGCTGTGACATATTTTCACTTTACTGACATTAGCTTACAAACATTACAAATTAAACATTGCGCTGTTTCTTTCATTCTTTCTCCGTGCTGCGGGTGTATGTGTGTACCTGTGTACCTGTGTTGTACCTGTGTGCCCGCGTGCCTCCGTGCCGTCAGCCAAAACTATGCTCCATGTATTTTGCCATAAAGCATGTTTCTAAATACAGTGTGCATTGTTTGTCTTACATTGATATTTACTACATAGTGCATTTACAGTGCTCTCATTTTGCATCTCCTCTAATATAGTGTTTATGATTTCTTATACCTCTACACATAACACATCCCCGGGTATGGACTAGTTTGAGTAATTAAAAGTTAGGAGTCTTTCTGTGGGACGATCTTCTTTAGTTAGTCATGTGTGTGTAGTTAGTGTGTCCAATGACACACTTGTCCACACTTTATAAAACATTCATTTTTCCCAATAAAACAAGTGGAAGTCATTTTTCATCGTTCAGACAGTCGACCAATCAGGTTTGATTTTGTCCAGTTTAAACCTTTGACCTGTGTGTAGTTTCTGTGATGTGTACGGAGGGACTGATATTCAGATTCACACAATTATAAGACAAATATAATAAAAACTAGAAAAGCACTCTGAGAGCGCAGACCTCCACCCAGCAGCTCGGATTTCCCGCCATTTTATCATTTTATCCACTTCACTTCAACCGATCACCACCAAAGTTTTATCTGTTCCTTTTCCCATAATCAACCTTTCCTGAAAATTTCATCAAAATCCGTTCAGAACTTTTTGAGTTATTTTGCAGACAAACAAACAGACAGACAAACAAACAGACAGACAAACAAATGCCGGCAGAGGTAATAAAATCTGTGTTGAAGTGAAACTGAGGCATGTTGAGATGTGACCAGCAGGAGGCAGCAGACTCCTCACACTGATACATGGTGTGTGTGTGTGTGTGTGTGTGTGCGTGTGTGTGTGTGTGTGTGTGTGTGTCAGATTTAAAGGTTTCAGGTTGAAGCCTTGGGGCTCAGCAGAGTTAACCCTCCCACAGACTGTGTCACATGGCTCTGACACAGTGACCTGTGCAGCCTGCAGGGGGCGCTGCTGCTCTTCAGACTGTTCTTCTTCTCTGTCAGATGAAGCTCAGTCAAAGAGCATGGATACCAAGAGGTGAAGCTCAACAGAACGCCCCATAGCAACAGACTCACCCATGGTTTCGTCCTACTGCCGCCATTTTGGACTGTCAGCAGACCGCAGCAGACCCGCTTGCATACAAAACCACACAGACAAACTGAAGTATATCGCTATTAATTATGCTTACAATGCTACTCACCTC
>NC_065508.1:535507-543007 GCF_006386435.1 Epinephelus moara | reverse complement strand
TTTTATATATTTTGCATATATTGTTAATTTTAACTATTACAGTAAGACTTAATAAGATGCATTCATTTATTATTATTGATTTAAATCTGTTTGGTTTCAGTGATATTAATAATTAATGTGTTATTGATTTAGTTGATCAGTTTCTGATCAATGATGGTGAACGGATGGATGGATTAATAGACAGATAGATATATGGATGGATGGAAGGATGAGTGTGTCACCTCTCTGACCCCATCCCACTCACTGCCCACCCACACACACACACACACACACACAGATAATGCCAGGTCTCTTACATAATGTGATGGTGGGTGGCAGAATAGCAGAATACAGCTTTCAGAAGACTCACAGAAGCCTTCTGTAAAAACTCAGCTTCAGTTCCAAGGATGAAAACCACCAGCAGGAAATCATCGTTTAGATTTTATGACCAATATCTATGTTTATTGATCACATGACAGCGTTTTCATCTCGTCATTAAAGTTGTAGTTGTTGTGAGAAAAAGATCATGTTCTGACTTGAAGTCCAAAAACACTCAATCCTACATTTTCCATAATGCACCTGCCTGATAAACAGACACCTCAAACTACTCACCTCCAGTTTGTAACAAAGTGATGACATCATTGTGATATCACCAGGCCAGTAATACCAGTAGTAGTCTTAGTACAGCACCAGTATCAGTCACAGTATTAGCAGTCAAAGGGACAGCAGCAGTAGTCATGGTCGTAACACTGAGGTTTACTGTGGTATTAGCGACAGCAGTAACAGCACTACTAATATTTCCAGCAGCAGTGCCAGCAGTCGTGGTCGCAGTAGTATCTGTAATATTTGCAGCAGCAGTAGAACTTGCAGTAGTATTTGCAGTACTAGCGTTGTCAGGAGTAGTAGTTGTAATATTCGCAGTAGCTGTAGGAGCGCCAGTAGTCGTAATAATATTTGCAGCAGCAGCAGTAAAATTAGCATTAGTGTTAGCATTAGCTGTAGCAGTTTTCAGTAGAAGCAGCAGTGTTGGTAGTATCAGTAAAGTTTGCAGTAGTAAAAGCTAAATGCTAACATCAGCATGCTAACATGCTCACAGTGATGACGCTAACATGCTAATGTTCAGCAGGTAAAATGTTCATCATCTTAGGTTAGCGTGTTAGCATTAGCATCGGCTAACTATCTGTGAACCCAGAGACCAGCTGAGGCAGATGAACGTCATTGGTTCTGCAGGTTTTGGTCATAAATCAAAAACACATGAACACGTTGACCTGATGATGGCGCTACAGGAAAAGTCAAAGGATCATTAAAATTGTTACAGTTCATCATGAGGGGAGCGTGAAGAATGAACCACGTCATCACAGTCCAGCAGATGTAAAGATATTTAGATGGACAGACTTTTCCCGGGTTCTATGTTCCCCGCTTACCACCCAAAAAGGTTCTATGTTCCCCGCTCAAACAAAAAGGGTTCCATGTTTCCCACCTGGTTGAGCGGGAAACATGAAACCTTTTTTGTGTAAGCGGGGAACATAGAACCTTTTTTGCAGGGTTAAGTGGGGAACATAGAACCCGAGAAACATAGAACCCGAGAAACATAGATACGCTCCCGTTTTAGCTGCACAAACGCAGCGCAGGATGTTTCTGAAACCAACATTAAACAGAAAGAAGTCGTATGTTTGTATCATTTAATCTTTAGGACAATGTTAGCTAACAACTTTATCAACGCGGATCACATATCTTGTTATAACAGAAAATATTTTGTGATAACTTGAAAAATATCTTCTTATAACAAAAATATCTTGTAACTTCAAACATATCTTTTTTTTATTTATTTATTTTTTTTTTTCAAAAAATCACTTTATAACAGGAAAATAACAAAATTGTATAACTTGGAAAAACTATCTCGTTGAAATAAGACCATGTTCTGGATTTGTTACTGTGGCTCCAGCTGATTGGTTCCTCCTGTTGCGTTTCCAGGGGAGCATTTTCAGTGGTGCGGCGCTGTGTGAAGGTGCTGTCGGGTCAGGAGTACGCCGCCAAGATCATCAACACCAAGAAACTTTCTGCCAGAGGTGAGGACCTGAAGGAGGGCTGCAGACATTTACACATCAACACACACATGTATAAAGCACAGTAGCACAGATGATGTCAGAGCATCTGGAGCCTCAGGTTTTATACGGAGATGGTGGTCCAAACTTAATGTAACCTGTAGTGTCTGTGGGGGAGCGGGGGTCCTGGGCTATGTTGATAAGACCAGATAGAAAGAACGGGAAGTGTCACAGGGGGACATTTCAGTTTGTGTTCAGGGTGGGAAGGTCCTTAAGGTTCCTTAGGTTCCTGATGATAAACAGGTCTATAAGGGTTCTCAGGGTCCTGGTGGCATACAGGTCCTGAGGGTCCTCAGGGTCTTGATGATATACAGGTCCTGGAGGGTCCTCAGGGATCTGGTGGCATATGTGTCTTGCAGGGTCCTCAGGGTTCTAAAGTTGTACAGGTCCGGGAGGCTTCTAAGGGTCCTGGAGGCGTACAGATCCCGTAGGGTTCTCACAGTCCTGGAGTCTTGCAGGTCCAGAATGGTCTTGAAAACATCAGGTCCTGGAGGGTCCTTGGTATCCTGATGATATACAGGCCTTTAATGCTCCTCAGGGTTTTGGTGGCATACAGGTCCTGGAGGGTCTTAGCAACATACAGGTCCTGGAAACATACAGGTCTTTAAGGGACCTTAGGATGCTGATGATATACAGGTCCTGGAGGGTCCTCAGGGTCCTGGAGTCTTGCAGATCCAGAAGGGTCCTCAGGTTCTTGAACAGGGTCTGCTGTCCGTCCTTGTCCTTGGCGGTGGCAGCAGGGTACCAGGTGGTGATGGAGGAGATGCTCCATCATGGTCTTTGGCAGGTTGAACGTCTTCAGCTGCTGCTGAGGTTTTTGATGGAGGAGCTGAGGTTCAGCTCCCAGCTGAGGTCCTGACTGATGATAGAGGAAGTGGAAGGAACCACAGGGTGATGGAGGCTCCACTGTCTTCAGAGCGTTCAGCTCCAGGTGGTTCTGTCCCCACCATGTCACCAGGTGGTCATTATCCGAGTTGTAGGTGGACTCATCCCCACCTGAGATGAGTCCAGTCAGGGTGGAGTTGTCCCTGAACTCCAGGAGCTTGGCAGACTGATGACTTGAGGAGCAGCTGTTGGTGTTCAGAGAGAAGAGCACCATGTTTCTGATGGTACGAGAGTCAGAGACGTGTTTCTGAAGCTCCACAGGTACACTCAGTGTCCTGGTCCAGACCGGTGGGAGCAGTCTCTGCAGTCCGTAACGATCTTCCAGAACTTCACTGGTCCACAGTGTAAATGTCATCACAGCAGGTTTACAGAGCTTTGACTTTTGCCTGTACGCAGGACGCAGGTGGACCATGACATGGTCCGAGTGTCCCGGTGCAGCAGGTGGATGGCGTGATTGGCTCCACTGACTGTAACACAGATCCAAAATATTCCCCCCTCTGGTCCAACATTTAATGAACTGTCTGTTTGGGAGTTCATGGCTGACGTTACCTTTATTTAAGTCGCCGAGGACAATGGCGGGTCTGGGTGTGTCTGTCCCAAACACAGTATCTGGTCAGGGAGCATATGCTGAACGTCCTCCATGTTGGTGTTTGAATATAAACTCTGATCAGGGTGAATGAAGTGAACTCAGGAGGAAGTAGAAAGGTTTACAGTTGCTGTATGATCACTGTCACAGTTACATCAATCAGATTGATCCGCCGTGTGGTGATCTGCTCTGAACATCATGGATCCACACAATCACGTCTCTGTGATGCACAAAACAGATGATGAAGAAAAGTTGGTCCCGCTTGTTGCACAGTGAACTCACGTCAAAGAAATATCTCCAGTAACAGTGTTTGAAGTCGGCGGTGGCAGAGAGCGGCCTGTTTTCCTTTCCTCTGGCGTTTTACTGCATGAATCAAAGACGAGAGCACCTTTGATGAGACGCTGCGATGATTCAACAGATGATGAGAGAAACCTGCTGGAGTTGTTTCCTGATGTTCATGGACTCGTCTCTGGTGAAAGAGCTTCAGGTACCTCAGCAGAAAACAAGACAGAACAACACACAGCAGCATGCTGAGGCGGCCATCTTGTCATCACATGGTGTCAGACAGAATGACGTTAACGGAAATGAATACTACGCTTTGATGGCACTGGTGTTGATCGACAGCATATGAAGTGTTAAACACAGAATAATAGGAAGTGCACGTCTCAGACAGGACGGTGGTCTCTCTTGAGGATCCTGAACATACACACATGTTGCGTTCAAATGTAACTCGTGTTTAAGACACAGGAAGTTGTGTACATGATGTCGTAACCTCGGAGCTCTCTGAAAATTTCCACTTACGGGGTGATGAATATTATCATCAGGGGGACATTCCTATGGTCACTTCTCGTGAAAACAGTCAACACGACCTCAGCTGAGCACAGCATAAATATACATGGACGATGCGCTGACTGTGTCAGCCTGTCGCAGCAATGCGTCAACGTCGCGAGAGAGCGAGACAGGCCTGTAAACAAGTGACAGTAAACAGAGGAGCTGCTGTTTTCTACATAAAAAGACCTGACATTTCTCAACTGATTTCAATGAGCAGAAAATAAAGTTTTGTCTCCAGTTAATTATAATCTGATATTTAGTCTGTGATGACTGCTGGACGCTCGGCAGAGGGGTGTGTGTTTCTGACGTGGTCTGAAATAATTCATCATCATGAGGAATTATAAAAACTAAAGTTTGTCAAACATGGATTTGTCTTATTGTCCTTAGTTATCCTACTTATGGAGACGTCACTTTAGATATAATTTAATGGGGAAGTAGACAGCTTTTCAACTAGCTAGCATGCTAGCTTGCTAACACTGTCTGCTAATCAACAACTCCTCGATCATAACAGAATATAATATTAACAACTGTCACCACTGATCATCTTAGAAAGGCATGTTCTCTGTTTAAATCATCAAACACACAATGGGTCATAGACGTTTGTATCTGGCTGCCAGCTGTTAGCTAATGTTAGCACGCTAGCTAGCATAGTTATTATGCTAACATTAGCTACCCTTTCCTTTCCCTGATATCAGACAGGAACAAATTATACAAATTAAAGACAGGTTTTCTTTTGGTGTCTATTCTTAAATGATCAATGGTGACCGTTAATAAACAGACAGCGTTAGCTAGCTCGTTATTAAGTTGTGTACTTCGACATTAAATTATATTCTTTAGTGACGTCTCTGCAAAGTACTAACTAATGAAAATAAGACAAATCCATGTTTGACAGATGTGAGTTTTTATAATTCCTTATGATGATGAATAATTAATTTCTCCATTTGAATAATTCAGTTCTTGTCAGTCTGACACACCAGCAGTTATCACAGACAAAATATCCAGATTAGAATTAACTGCAGACTGAAGAAAGAAATATAAATGTCGTAGTGACGTTTATCCAGAAGAGCAGCCGCTCCTGTTCCCTGTTTACAGACCAGTCTGGCTCTCTCTCCAATATGGCGGTGACAGTCCAGCAGTTTTATATCTATGATCCTGACCACCAGACATGTGCAAAAAAAAGACACCTGTAGACACCTGTAAACACCTGTAAAGACACCTGTAGAGACACCTATAGAGACACCTGTATAGACACCTGTAGACACCTGTAGAGACACCTGTAGAGACACCTGTAGACACCTGTAGAAACACCTGTAGACACCTGTAGACACCTGTAGAGACACCTGTAGACACCTGTAGAGACACCTGTAGACATCTGTAGAGAGACCTGTAGACACCTGTAGACACCTGTAGACACCTGTAGAGACACCTGTAGACACCTGTAAACACCTGTAGAGACACCTGTAGACACCTGTAAACACCTGTAGAGACACCTGTAGAGACACCTGTAGACAACTGTAGAGACACCTGTAGAGACACCTGTAGACACCTGTAGAGACACCTGTAGAGACCTGTAGAGACACCTGTAGATACCTGTAGAGACACCTGTAGACAGACACCTGTAGAGACACCTGTAGACACCTGTAGAGACACCTGTAGAGACACCTGTAGATACCTGTAGAGACACCTGTAGACACCTGTAGAGACACCTGTAGACATCTGTAGAGATACCTGTAGAGACACCTGTAGAGACACCTGTAGAAACACCTGTAGAGACACCTGTAGAGACACCTGTAGACACCTGTAGAGACACCTGTAGAAACACCTGTAGAGACACCTGTCGATACCTGTAGAGACACCTGTAGAGACACCTGTAAAGACACCTGTAGACACCTGTAGAGACACCTGTAGAAACACATGTAGAGACACCTGTAGAGACACCTGTAGACACCTGTAGAGACACCTGTAGAAACACCTGTAGAGACACCTGTAGAAACACCTGCAGAGACACCTGTAGACAGACACCTGTAGAAACACCTGCAGAGACACCTGTAGACATCTGTAGAGACACCTGTAGAGACACCTGCAGAGACACCTGTAGACACCTGCAGAGACACCTGTAGACATCTGTAGAGACACCTGTAGAGACACCTGTAGAGACACCTGTAGAAACACCTGCAGAGACACCTGTAGACATCTGTAGAGACACCTGTAGAGACACCTGTAGACATCTGTAGAGACACCTGTAGAGACACCTGTAGAGACAGCTGTGGACGGTGCAGCATGCAGCTGTGTGTTGACTCCAGCTGATAACGAGGGGTTAAATCAAACAGCAGATGTGTTGATGTGCAGTGTTTGTTCAGTTTGTCTCCGTCTCTCTGTGTCTCCATTTCTGTACAAAAAAATAAATTCAGATCACTATTCTGGTTTGAGATTTCTCTCGGTTGCTTAGCAACACCTTGTAAAGTTGACAGAGAAGTGTGTGTGACATCACTGCAGAAAACCAACTCATGTTAGTCGATAATAATAATGATAAAAAATAATCCAAAAAATACAAAGCTGTGTTCACTCGTTAACGCTCTGCACTAATTATTACAGGCTTTGTGATTTATTGATTATTTTTATGATTAGTTAATCTTGTCTGATCGATTCTCAAATAGTTTGTAACTATTATTGTTACATACCATTATTTGAAATAAAGAAATGATAATAATAGTAATAATAATAATATGATGATGATGATGAAGAGGTTGTGATAATATCTGTGTAATAAATAGATGGATGAAGAGGGACCATGTTTCACTCCTTCACACCCTCATTAAGTTCATGTGTTGGTGCCAAACCTCCTCCTCATGTTCACATCTAACCAGACTCTAATTACACTATTCATGATGATGATGATGATGATGATGATGATGATGTTTCCTGCTGCAGAGGTACAATCACAGAGCGGCGGGTTAACGAGGGGACGGCGGCTGAATCACAGCGATCGTCTTTAATACACTCACACAGTCAAACAGCATCAAATGTTCTTTAAACCAACAACAGCCTCCACCTCCGTCTGTGTTTGTTCTCCATCACTGACTCTGAGTGTGTGTGTGTGTGTGTGTGTGTGTG
>NC_065508.1:528266-535007 GCF_006386435.1 Epinephelus moara | reverse complement strand
ACACTGTCAAAGCAGAGCGCCACACTCTCAGAGCGCCACACTCTCAAAGCGGCCGTCTTGAAACACTCACTGTGAGTGTTGGAGCGACTCTCTGTGACAAACTGCTGAGCGCTGTTGGAATGTACCTTCTTCCCTCCCTCTCTTCCTTCCTTTACTTTCCCGTCCTTTCATTCCCCTGCTTCTTTCCTCTCTTACCTTGTTCTTCTTTTCCTTCTTCTGTCCTTTCCATATTCATCCTCCCCACCTTCTTCCTTTCTTCCTGCCTTCCTCCCTCTATTCTTTCCTTCCTCCTTTTATTCTTCCCATACTTTATACTTTGCCTTCTTTCCTCCTTTGTTTCTTTCCGTCTTTTCTCTGCCCCTTCTTCTCTTCTCTTCCTTCCTTCCTTCCTTCCTTCTGTCTTACCCTCCCCTCTTTCCTTTCCCTCTTTTCTTTCCTTCCTTTCTTTTCCCTCCTCCCTGCCTTCTCTCCTTGTCTCCTTTCCTTCAGGGAGCCATCCTGACCACCATGTTGGCCACCAGGAATTTCTCTGGTAAGTTTCCAGCTGCTGTCAAGTCTCATTGTGTTTGACCTTTGACCTGTTGGTGTCACAGTAGCAGACACAGAGACTAACCAATCAGCTGCCCGCTTACACACAATTAACAGGTTAACACTGTGTGTGTGTGTGTGTGTGTGTGTGTGTGTGTGTGTCAGCAGCAGCTGTCATAAAGTTTCAAACACACTCAGGAACCACTGAGCTAAAAATAGACTGGAAACCACCGACAGAGAGAGACAGACAGACACACGGACAGACAGACAGATGATTAAAACGTGTTTGTTAATATAAAACACTGATCTGATTAATGAGGTCAACGTAAATGAGTTATAAACGTGTCGTGAGTGTGAACACAGGAATGTGTCTCTGCTATTATCTCAAGTTGAACCTAAATTTGGCCTCCACTCTCTCCGGCTGTCTGTCTGTCTATCTGTGTGTGTGTCTGTCTGTCTGTCTGTATGAGAGACAGACACACACACACAGACACACAGACACAGACAGACACAGACACAGACAGACAGACAGACAGAGACAGAGGACCAGCTGAAGTCAGACTCTTGGACAGGAAGCAGCTCTGTCTTCGTCAGGACTCTTGTCTTTTATTTGAAGTCATTTTATTTCCTCCGTCCTGCTTCAGGCAGATTTGACTGTAAAACCGTTTTAAAGTGGTTGTTTTATTTTGAAGTACTTCCTGTCAGTTTGCTGGGAGACATGTAGGCAGAGGTTACCATGCCGTCTCTCCTCTTCTCTGCGTTCGTTCCTTTCTTTCTGACTCTGCTGCTTTTGTTTCTCTTCGTCCTCGTCCCTCGATCAGGAGGAAAGAGTGGAAGCAACAAGAAGGCCGACGGAGTCAAGGTAAACTCCTCTTTGTTTAATTATTTATTTATTATTGTTATTATTATTATTGTTATTGTTATTGTTATTATTGTTATTGTTATTATTATTGTTATTGTTATTATTATTATTGTTTTTATTATTATTTTTTATTGTTATTATTGTTATTATTGTTATTATTATTACTGACTATATATTAGTGACTATAACTTAGCACTGTCCTGTGTATCATCAGGTGTGTGTTGTCTCACAGTGTCATGTGACACACTCCGTTTGGAACATATTTGTTGCTGTTTGCGTGTGGGAATTATCAGTGTGTGACACAATAAAAGTACCCAGTGTGAGGGATGATAGGATTTCAAAGCAGAAAGCTGTGAGCGCTCTCGTCACAGTCACCAGACTCCATAGATAAAAACAGTGATTTAACATCAGTGAACACAGGAGCTGCTGGTCGACTGCTGCCTCCATCTGTTAGTGTGTTTGTGTCACTGTGTGACTTTGGTGTTTAAAGGGTTAATTTAGATTCACCAAAGTCACACAGTGACACAAACACACTAACAGATGGAGGCAGCAGTCGACCAGCAGCTCCATGTTCACTGATGTTAAATCACTGTTTTTCTCAATGGAGTCTGGTGACTGTGACGAGGCTCAAACAGGCTGACATTAAGGTAAAGCTGTGAACATAATCTAAATATATCAAACACTTAAACTAGACTTTTTTAGGTGGTTAAAATACGTCTTGTTGCTGACTCCGCCCACAGCAAGACATCACTGAGCTTCATGTCAGACTCCACCTGCTGACTGACGTCTGCTGTAGGAAACACTCTGACTGTGGATCAGTGCCTCACACAACCACACTGCAAAACTCTCAACTGTCCCTTTAATTTTATTGATAACTTTACGTGACATTAGCAGGTTTGATTTTGTTTTGATTCTCCAACTCATTAGATAAGACCCGCCTTGTTGAGGTCTAACAGCCAATCAAATGCCGGCACTGACAGAGACTGTGGCTGAATGAGCTGATCTTTGTTGTTGTTGTAGGAATCATCTGAGAGCACAAACACCACCATCGAGGATGAAGATACCAGAGGTACACACACACACACACACACACACACACAGTGATGACTGACAGGCTGATTCAAACAGAACGTGTTTCACTCTGTTTCCATCTTCACTGAGACACTCAGTGCGTTCCCAGTCACAGTGAAGTGGAGTTACAGTCCCAGCTGGACGAGGACATCTAACTGGCCTACTGTCCTTGTCCCAGTATACAAGCACGGGAGGGGAATCCATTTATTGAGCCAAGTATGTGCGACTCCTCTACGATAGGTGGAGATATGCCCCCTTTCAGCTTGTTAGTATTGGACCTTTTTCCTGTTGACCTATTACGTCACAGACCAAACAATGGACAAACAAGTTAGCTACGGTTAGCTAGCAGCTAACTGCTACCATGGTGGACAACTTTACAGCTCTGTACATTTGGTCCGTCCAAAAAGTCACGGCTCTGGATGTAGATTTCTCCATGTTGTTACCGACTTCTTCTTCTCTTACACATTTAATGCTATTGGACTTCCGGGTCAAAGCCCGGGGCGGAAACTGTGGAGCATGCTCAGAGCGCCTCGGCCAGTTTGGGTCTGTTTGACTGTATACATGCAGGAGTCACATGATCTGGGTGTGTTAGTCCCACTGTGACACATTCACTGCAGGACCATTTCACTCACACTGACATGTTTACAGGGATTTTTAAAAGACTGACAATAATAATAAGTCCATTTCCTCTGATGTCATGGAAACGGACTGAGTGTGTCGCTCTAACTCACAAGAGACCAACATATCCGCCCGAGTGGCTCCACACCATTAACACGCCAGCGTACACCTGTGGTGCACTGAAAAGGCGGAGCTTGCTTGTTATGTGACAGTTGTCAGAGCTGTTTGGTGGATGGAGCAGAGCGGAGTGAAAATAAAATATGATATAAGACGATAATGAGCAGACATGCTGACGTAGAACAGCCTCAACAGCAGCAGGTCCTGATGCACCGCCTGACAACAGCCTGATGACAGCATTGGTCCCGCCCATGGGGCTGATTGGCTGCCTGACTCCCACCACACTAATACGTGTTGTTTTTTTAATTTTAACTGTGAAGCGGCTGTTTGACGTCACGATGTCGGACTAGAATCTGTCAGCTTAAACTCAGTGGAGTGGGCAGATCCAAACGTCTAGACCCAGGAAATACAGACGCTTCAACTATGATACTAACCTGTCTGTCTATCTGTCTGTCTGTCCATCAGTGAGGAAACAGGACATCATCAAAGTCACGGAGCAGCTCATCGAGGCAATCAGCAATGGAGACTTTGAGAGCTACACGTATGTAACACACTGATGAGGCTCTTATTGTGAAAGTCCCTTCCTGTTTAAAGATCCGACCACAACCAGAATGATAAAAATGACTGTAATTGTTTTAACTCAGGTGAACAGAGGAGTTGTCCTTGGTGCCACTGTTTACTACTAGAGATGCATGATATTGTATTTGTTGCCGATATGCTGATCTGTAATAACCGGTACAGATAACAGATAACAGATATCGATATATCCTCCTTTCTCCCTCCTGATGTCAGTGATCATCATCAAGTCTCTTCTGTAGTGAATTCACATATTATACACACAGACTGTGATGGTGACGGCCCATCAGCAGATGGAGACATGAAACACTGTTCAGTGTGTGTAAATTGTGCAAAATCAGAAAAATCATGTTGGCCAATTCTGATCAGTCATTTTAAAGCCGATATCGGCCGATACTGATATGTCGATATTATCGTGCATCCCTTTTTACTCTGGGTGTAACAATCCATTGATCTTGATCAGTGTAACAACTTGATGATCAACTATTTAATATCATCAATGCAAAGTGAAAGTAATGATCTGTATCATCATCTTTAGTGTAACCTTTATTTTGAAATTCTCTGTCACTGTGTCTCAAATCACAAACTTCTGTTAGCACACTTCCATGTAGTATACTATGTGCACTATGTACTTATTGACGTAGTGATCGTTCGTGGTACCAAATCATTACAGACTGCTAAATTAACCCAATAAACACACTGCTGGCTTAAAGCCCATTTATGCTCAACGTTAAATACGGATCCGGATACGGACGGAGCCTTCTGTCCGTGCTCCACGTTCATTTTGTCCGTATTTCTGCATGTTTCCATAAAGCTTACAGATACGGGCCAAACGGAGCAGTACCACCGGGAACCATGGGGGCAGTGTTGCTGTCACTACCCGATACGTAGCTCTAGTGAGACACGAAGAAGAAANTGACACTGGGCTGCCTCCTGGTGGATATATTGGTTAACATCCATGCCAGCGTAAATGACGCATGGAAGTATGTGGGCAGTGACGGTAACATCGTTTGAAACAGACGTATACATTTTTGTACGTAAAGGGAGCATAAATGAGCCTTTATACCTGACAACAGTATAGTGGTGCTTAGTGCAAAAAACACATGTATTTGTACAATGCAGCGACATTCACGGTCGCACAGTCCTCGGCCGCCATTTCCTGTGGTCCCTCCCCTTCCGCTACGTAGCCAAGATGGCGACCATTGAGGGCGAGAAGTGTCCATAGTTCCACACTCAACTTCTTGACCGTTTTGAGTGCACCATCCAGGTACTCATAGTGCACTGCATTTTCCATACTTCTCAGTGTGAACGCACTTATGCACTCACAATATTAAATGTAAGTACAGAAGTACGCGATTTGAGACACAGCATGTGTCGCTGTTAAACAGCCCCAGGCAGATAGTGACAAGCAGCCGAGAGAAAGACGACGAGGATAACGTCATTTACTCCGGAATACATCAGCAGAGTGAAAATATTTTACATTTCAGAGAGAATACGGCTCAACAGACACGTTGTATGTCAATGATGCCAATATGAGATAAAATATTACTAACCTCTCACTGCAGCAACATGAGTTAGCATGTTAGCACTTTGTATTGTCGTCCACTGTGGATCAGTGTGGACACGTCATTATCGTTATCATGTGGACGATCCTTTACAGACTAACGTTGATCACTGTAGGACTCTTATTGTGAAAAATCTGTCCTGACTGTAACTGTCTGTCCTCTCAGTAAAATGTGTGACCCGGCTGTGACGGCGTTCGAGCCCGAGGCGTTGGGGAATCTGGTCGAAGGCCTGGACTTCCACCGCTTTTATTTTGAAAACTGTGAGCTGAACTAAACTTCCTGTGTGACTGACGGTTTCGTTATGGTCGTATACGTTACTCTAACACGTGTCTGCTATGTCTGTGTGTCTGTGTGTCCTCAGTGTGGTCTAAGAACAGTAAACCGGTCCACACCACCATCCTGAACCCTCACATCCACCTGGTCGGGGACGAGGCCGCCTGCATCGCTTACATCAGAGTGACACAGTACATCGACGCCAACGGGACGCCTCGCACCGCCCAATCAGAGGAGACCAGGGTGTGGCACCGCCGCGACGGGAAGTGGCAGATCGTGCATTTCCACCGCTCAGGCTCCCCCTCCACGCTCAGCAAGTAAGAACAGGTCAGAGGTCAGTTTGATCACCATCAGACAGGTCAGAGGTCAGAGGACAGTTAAAACGAGAGACATCTCCCTGCAGAGCCAGAGAGCCGCCTTTTTAAACGTGCACATATGCGAGTCCCAGACTCAGCTGTACGTTTTACAGACGGAGACTGCTAAATAAATATTTTAAATTATCGCTGTAAAAATAACGTTAGCCTTGCGTTCACAATCGCTTGGAGGAGTGTGTTAGCATGTTAGCATGTTAGCACTTCCTGTTCCCTGGTGTTAACCCAAGCTGAGGAGACGTCAGTAAATACCCCACAGTCAGTTTACAGCTTTATGTGTCTGTGACAAGATGAGACTACAGAACGCCATCACGTCAAACACGATGTTACAGCCTCGCTGTGGCGATGACATTAGGTCATGTGACTGTGGTGTAGTTTGTTTACGGCCTAATTTATCTTTTTATCTTACTGAGCAAAACCTGTCAGGATCAGAAATATTTGTTTGTCACCGAGTTTATTGTCTGCAATAATCCAAAATTCAGTAGAAAAATCCCAGATGCTGTTTGACGGGGTAACCATGGCGACGCTAACTTCAGAAAAACATCATCCCTGCAACACACTATTGGCTCTACAAAAGTTTCCACTCACCTTCACAACATGTGGTTACGTTTAGCCAACACACACACGTGGTTACGTTTAGCCAACACACACACACACACACGTGGTTACGTTTAGCCAACACACACACACACACACACGTGGTTACGTTTAGCCAACACACACACACACACACGTGGTTACGTTTAGCCAACACACACAC